>NC_041385.1:1300229-1324447 GCF_002162155.2 Triticum dicoccoides | reverse complement strand
AGCATGGACAAGGCCTTTATAGAGCCTGTCTTCACCAATAATGTAAGTTTGTCCATCTCAAGCCTTCAAACTTTGTTGTATATATTTGGTTAGGCATGACTGCAACAGCTGTTTATTTTTAGTGTTTGCATCAAATTGCATGTTTAAAGTTTATTATGTAGTTCATAAACAAAAGTTTGTCCTTTCTCAATTTAAGTTTTCAGTTGTACAACCAAGTTGCTTATTCATACCATGTAAATTAAACTATACAGAGCAAGTGATCTTCTTTTGCACTGCATGTATGCTTCTGTTCTTCATTCATAATCCAGTGGTGTGGTGAACCTACCCACTACAGCACAATGTCATATTCTGCAATGTCTTAACTATGAACAATGTCATATCACTCTACTACCCTCCGTCTGAAAATACTTGTCATTGAAATGGATGTATCTAGATGTATTTTAGTTCTAGACACATCCATTTTGATGACAAGTAATTCCGGACGGAGGGAGTATTATTTAAACCGTCTCTTTATTTGCTAATCTGAAATGGGATAAATTGACAGCACACTAACCATTGATACTTATGAGTTCTTGATCTGTAATCCAGTGGTGTCGTGAAGCTGCCAACTCCTTCACAATGTCATTTCCTGCCATGTCTTGACCTGAACAATACCATATTGTGTTAATGCAATTTTAAACTGTGTCACTTTATTCATCAGTAAGAAATGTGATGAATTGTCAGCACTGATACTTTTATGTCCAAAACCTGTCATCTGTCTGCTTGTTTATCTTTCAGAGTGAGGAAGATTGAAGTGTTGAACAAGCGTAGTCTCATCATCTTGCTCAGCTGCTTGCGCTGCAGCTCCCCAGCAGGGCTAACCTTTCTTAAACTCTATTGAAGTGCTGTCGGTTTTGTATATTATTTTGTCGGCGTGTTTATTTGCATTGTTGGCGATCTTTGATGCCCAGTGTATGTAATCTGCTGTCTGCTTGTGCTTTATTATCATAGTGGCAAACTTTGATGCCCAGTGGATGTAATATGCTGTAATTTCTTCATTGTATAGTCTAGGTTTTTTCTTATTCACGATGTTGCAGTTATTTTACTGTATATATATCATGTCTTCGCAGTAAACCGGCCAAACCGTAAAATTACTGTACATAATCGGGCCGTCATGCAATCACGATGTAGGTTGGGCCGGAAACATGCCGAACAGCTAACGGGCCGGCAGCAGCCCGAAATGAACCCCGGCCCATGATTGTGTGAATCAAATCACGAGCTTTTAACAGGCCAAAATTGTCTCGGTCCTTCTTTGGCCCAATCAGATATCGGCTACGAGCAGGCCGGATGCAAACCGGGCCATAGTTAGGCCCAACTATATGACGGGCATTTAACAGGCCGAAATTAATATGGGGCCGAAATGTTAAACGGGTCCTTAAGAGGCCAAAACTAATGTCAGGCCAAATTACTAAGTGGGCCCCTGGCAAGTGGGCCCAAAAGCATAGTGTCTAGTTGACGGGCCGAATCTGATATGGGCCATAATTGAGCCCATAGCCTCTTAAAGGGCCGTACCTGATCTGGGCCGTAATTTGGCCCAGAATGTGGTAGGCTTTTAACGGGCCGGATCTCATATGGGCCACTATTAGGCCTGGAACGTGGCAGGCCATTAATGGACCAGATCAAATATGGGCCGGCATTTGGCCCAAAACATGGCAGTCAGTTAATGGGCTGGCCTACTAGGGTCCTCAAATTCTTGTGGGCCTATAGGTGGGTCGGCCCATTAATGTCGGTGAAATCTCATGGGCCTTTAGCCGGGCCGGCCCATTATGATCCGCAAGAATCTTGTGGGCCTTTACCTGGGCTAGCCCATTACGGCACACACAAATCTTGTGGGCCTTTACCTGGGCCGGCCCATTATGGCCCGCAAAATCTTGTGGGCCGTTAGCCGGGCCAGCCCATTATGGTCCGCAAAATCTCGTGGGCCTTTAGTTGGGCCGGCCCATTATGGTCCGCAAAATCTTGTGGGCCTTTAGTTGGGCCGGCCCATTTAAACTTGATGGGCTGGTCCACATGTCAACATATCATAGGCGCGTCTCGTCCATTGGATGAGTGACACCTGTGCCAGCGCGGACCTGACACGTGTCTCCTCCAGCCAATGATGATTTTACACGTGGAAAATCCCCATTGGTCGGGGTTGTTAACGGGTTATCGGATCCAAAACCCGACCCGATAGCTTAACGGCGTTCCGTTACGGTGGATGCCACGTGTCGGTCACTCTTGACGAAAGCACTTCTGTGATGCGCGATTTATCGTCATGGAAGTGGACACTTCCGTGATGATAATTTAGGTAATGTCATGGAACACTTCTACGACAGCACAGGTATGACTATCTTGATTATGTCATAAATTTGTCATGGATGTACATGCATGACAAAAAACGCGACCTACTGTGACAAACACGTATCATCAGGGAAGTGTATTGTTTTGTAGTGACCACTATTTCTGATGAGTTGTACTCGTTGGCCAGGGGACCATCTTCAACTGTATTAACTTACAAAGGGAATGAGATAAATGGGAATACTTTACACGATCGCCCAAAATAGTGGTGTCCGCTTTGATGCAACAACCAAGAGTGGAAAGGACACATATTATGGTTACATAGTGGACATATGGGAACTTGACTATGGACATGACTTTAAGGTCCCTTTGTATCAGTGCAAATGGGTCAATCTATCTGGAGGCAGGGTACAGGTAGACCCACGGTACGGGATGACAACAGTGGATCTAAACAATCTTGGGTACATAGACGAACCATTCATTCTAGACAATGATGTGGCGCAGGTTTTCTATGTGAAGGAACCAAACTGAGAAAAAGAAAAGATAAGGAAGCGAATACATCATACGATGAGCCAAAGCGCCACATAGTTCTTTCAGGGAAAAGAGACATTGTGGGAGTGGAGGGCAAGACAGACATGTCTGAAGATTATGAAAAGTTTCATGAAATTCCTCCATTCAAAGTCAAGGCTCACCCAAGCACCCTGTTAGACCTTGAAGATTATCCATGGTAACGGTGCAATAAGAAAAGGACACAAGCGAAGAAACAGTGAAGACTTTCTCTCCACAACTATTATGATGATGCCGTTGATCTAGAATATCACTGCAGTTACATGTCAAGGAATGAAATCCCTTTGAAACAGATGAGTTTTAGCACATGCTATGATGGTGAAATGATGATACCATGCCAACTTTCAACCTTTTCAGAGTTCATTTGTAGTGCTTTTCAATTTCAGGGTCATTTAGCTTAAGAAAAACAGTAAATGCATGAAAATTACCAAATGAAGTTAGAAAGGGTTGAAAATTTATGATGTGGATTTAAATGGTGCATTTTGAACACACAAAAAGTCTAGAGTTCAAATAAGTTCAAATAAATGAAATCCCTTTGTAACAGATGAGTTTTCGTCTGAAACCCTGATACATCGAAAGAGATTGTCCATTATGTACATGAAGTGCATCCAGTTTTTGCCGTAACCCTCTCGACTTTTTAGCACATGCTATGTGGTGAAATGATGATGCCATCGCAACGTTCAACCTTTTTAGAGTTCATTTCTAGTGCTCTTCAATTTCAGGGTCATTTAGCTCAAAAGTTAGTAAATGCATGAAAAATACCAAAAGAAGTCACAAAGGGTTGAAAATTGATGATGTGGCTTTGAATGGTGCATTTTGAACACACAAAAAGTTTGGAGTTCAAATAAGTTCAAAAAATGAAATCCCTTTGTAACAGATGAGTTTTCGTCCGAAACCCTGAAACATCGAAAGAGATTGTCCATTTTGTACACGAAGTGCATCCAGTTTTTGTCGTAACCCTCTCAACTTTTTAGCACATGCTATGTGGGTGAAATGATGATGCCATGCTAACTTTCAACCTTTTCAGAGTTCATTTGTTGTGCTTTTCAATTTTAGGGTCATTTAGCTCAAAAAATGAACTAATAGCAAAAAGAATGAACTAGAAATTATATAAAATTTATGCAACTAAAATTATCAAAGTATTGTTTGTTCAAAACATTAATAGCAAAAAGAATTTTCATAAAGTATTTTTGTTAGAAACTTTAATGGCAAATTAAAATAACAAAATCTATTTTTGATTAAAACACCCATTTAAAATAACCTAAAATTTACCAATTTCAATATAATGATAAAACACAATAATATTAAATAGCAGGAAAAAGAATCACTCAAAAAACTATTTTTAAAGTAAAGTTATTCACAAACTAGTGATTCACACAAATTTCAAAGAATTCAAATTTGAAAACTAATGGCACTAACAGAAAGTTTATAATTTTTGTGACCTAAAGCAAAAAGAATCACTCAAAAACTCTAAGTATTTAGCTATAAGTAGAAACAAATGAAAATAAATAAAGAAAAAAAACAAAACAAAAATATTGGAAAAAAATAAAAAATGCCGCCTACTAGGCCTCCACGGCCTGTATATGACTAGAAACCCAACCGCTAGTCGGGCCAGGACGCAGGCCCGTAGCAGGCCTAGTAGGCCCACAGGCACAATGATTGACATTAGGCCCGTAGGCCTGCATTTGAGAGGAGCTCGAGAGGGCAGAAGCAGTGGGGCTTATAAACCACTCCGAGCCCCTCTCAACTAGCGAGGTGGGACTAAATATTTGGCCGCGGGCAGCACCACCCTTTAGTCCCGGTTGGTGGCACCAACCGGGACCAATGCCCACCTTTGGACCCGGTTTGTGGCACCAACCGGGACGAATGTCCACCTTTAGTCCCGGTCCGTGCAACCAACCAGGACCAAAGGGCTGTGCTTCCCGCCCTTTGGGCTGACGAAAACAGTCCTTTGGTCCCGGTTGGTGGCACGAACAGGGACTAAAGGAGTGGATTGGTCCCGGTAGGTGCCACCAACCGGGATTAAAGGTTGGGGTATATAAGCCCACACTTAGCAATTTTTAGATTGAATCTGCAGTTACCCCCAACGACGCCGAGCACATCAACGCCGCCAGTCCGTGCCGACGCTGTTCACCGTCCTCGTCGTCGCGCCCCTTCCCCGTTGTCGCCGTTGCCGTAAGGGCCCCTGAGCCTGCGCCCCTACCCCAGCCCGCCCCCGTCATCGTCGTCACCATCGCCGCGCCCCTGCCCTATCATCGCTTTTGTCGTCGTCTCCCTCCTCCCCGAGCCTTCGCCGCCCCGCTGTGAGTCGCGGCCGCCCCAGCCCATTTTTTTCATATAAATTTTTTTGCTCATGATAATGATTGTTAGATTATGATGTTGACGATAGATGATGATGTTGATGATTGGGAAATAAACATAGTAGTTTTTTTTGTTCATATAATTTTTTTTGTTCATATGATAATTTTTTTGTTCATAGAATATTTTTTGTTCATAGCATTTTTTGGTCCATGTATATATGTATGTATGGATGGATGGATCATATGATGTTTTTTATGTTCATTGAATATATTTTTTTGTTCATAAAAAATAGTTAAAATTCACCAATTTACTAAGTTACTAACACTAGTGGAAAACAGGGAACTAGTCCCGGTTCTAGAGGGCCTTTAGACTCGGGACTAAAGCCCAAAACCTTTACTCCAGATTTTCTTATGTATTGGGACAAAAGGGGCTCTAAGTGGCTGCTGTGGGGCACCCAGGCAGGAGGATCTTTAGTCCTGGTTGGTAACACCAACTGGGACCAAAAGGCAGCCTTGCGTCAGTAGCTCGCAGGCGCTGGGGTTTTTTTAGAGGGGGGGGGGTTAGGGGTTTTGGAGGGTTAATTTAGTGGTTTGATCATATTGTGTTAGCTAGCTAATAGAGAGAAGTGACCTCTCTTTCTCCGTGCTTGGTCGACGCTAGCTACTATACGTATACAGAGAACTGGACACACTAGCTAGTAAGAAAATAAAGGAACCATTAATTACAGAAGATTGTCATGAACATATACAGAGAGAAGTGACCTCTCTTTCTCCGAGATTGGTTGAACAACAAGTTTTCGCATATCTATCTGACGCTACTACATATATACAATATAACATCTCTTAAAATCCCTAACATCTAAAATCCATGTCAACTTTCACATGGCATTCTCCGTCCTTATGAATGACGTTGTCAAGAAAAAATCCCGCCAATTTCTCTTGTACTGCTCGTATGCGATCATGTGGTAGGAGTTCATCCCACATCCACCACAACTAATTTAAAGAAGGGGGTCAATACATATATATGAATGAAACTCAACACAATTGATGGTAATAAAATAAAATTGTGAAGATTGTTTACGTACTTTATATTGTCCGTTGGAGTAGCCCCGCTGAGAGGTCGAGTTGTAGATGAACTCACAAACGTAGTATTCACATAAATTATTCCCGCCTTCCTACCACAAGCACTTTACGAGAAATAGAGCTCAATCAAACTGATAATCGAGCATGATAAATGGTATTGATGAAAGTAGAATCAATGAGAGATGCGTGGAACAAACTGGTACTACTTACTTTGGGGTGTATAAATCGCAGCTCCCTATGCAGACCCGGAACCATTCCGGTGAACTTTTTCCACACCCTGCCAGGCAAAGGAAATGATTACTTGATATCCGCAAATGAATGAAAGTTGTTGATATGTTGCGATAATGATGGATTGAACTTACTTATGGAGCATTGCAATCATGTCTCATAATCCCGGGGATCTTTACGTCTTGAGTCTAAGACAGTTACTATTCCCCCGTCAAGGTTAATCTCTAGCAGAATAAAGTCAAAGTTGCGCACGCATAACTCATCAATTACATTACTATAACCTCGAGTAAGCGAAATCGAATATGCACTAGACAGTAACACTCACTTAAAGTTGTAAGAAAAAAGTATTTTATCTTTGTTTTGATGTCGAAGTAATGATTGTAGCAAGTTATCCTTAGTATCTTTGACTCTCTTTTTAACCGTCCATTCATTTATAGTATTTGGGTTAATAACCCAATGTCATAGATTTGTATTTTTTTGCATTTGATGATCTTCAATCTGCATAATATAGTGAGGATATATATACATGCAATAAAAGAGATGAGCTATAGAGACTTAATTACAGAAGTAATACTTCAAGACAGTAACAAGTCATGAGTTTTTTGTCGATGGCGTCTTGATTGAATAACTGAAATAACTCCACAAATTCAATAGGAAACAAGTCAACTCCAATGAGGCCGTGATCATCTTTAATTCTCACCAACATACTATCCTTCCCAGACTTCGTGCATGTATCCATGTACCATTCATGCAATCCTCGCATCATCATTGTTAGAGGAGGATTATCAGGTTTTACTGCCTCTAAGGTTTCAAAGTCTACATCATCGCTCAGGTAATCACCAGGATTAGTACTGCGCAATAGCCTCGGATGATTAGCGATGATATCGCTAGACACCTTGAGCGGGGGGCACGATTCCTTCGCCTGTTCGCTGAGCTGGGGAATTGTTTTCCCACTTCTTCTTCGTTCTGCTAATCTTGCATCAATGGTAGTACTTCCCGACCGCCGCGCATCTTCATATGTCCTTTTAATACAGTGGACATAATTGGAATCCGGTGGAGGCGGTGGTGGTTGCTTCAGGGCATCCAGAGTCCGCTTCTCTTTTACCGGATCTACCGTTTCCTTCAGAGGTGGAGGTTTCCGTTCAAAATGGTCCTCCACTTGGCTGCCATGATGTCATTGGTTTCCTTGTCAGTCCTCTCATATGGTAATTTTTCCGGAGCCTTGAGACATGGGCTGTACTTGAATTTCTTCCCACCTCTACTTGTACTGCTAGCCGCCGGTGCAGCACGTCTCTCTTCCGCCGTTGCTAACGCGGCGGAGTCAGCTGACACGCAGGAGGAGGCAGAGTGCTCCGACGCATTGGAGGAGGCAGAGGAGGAGGCAGAGTGCCCTCATGCGTTGGAGGAGGAGGCGGAATGCCATGATCACTCGCCAGAGGAGGAGGAGGAGGCGGAGTGCCCTGACTCGCCGGAGGAGGAGTAGGAGGCATCCAATTTGGAAGCTTGATGTACTCCTTCCTCCATAGACAGGTATTCCTTAAAGTAGCTCCCAGATCAATGTCCGCTTCACCTGTAGGTAAGTCAATATCCAGCTCCTCAAATCCCTCCATTATTTCATCCACTGTCACAACAGCATAGCCATGTGGGATTGGACGGCAATGAAAAATTCCCTTAGCTTGAGGAGGTATAACAGAGCCGACCGCCGCCTTCAAAGTAAGGTTCTGCCATTTCATCATTAGCCCGCAATTTTTAGCCTCCGTGATACTATCCATGGGGTAGTGAGGAGCCATGAAATCAGGCTAAATGAGCTCCGGGGAAGCCATGCTGCTTCTCCACTGACATGGTGGGGTAGCTTCTAGGGCAGCATCGAAGCAAGGATCTTCGTGCCACTGAGATGGTTGGCCAGTAGCTCGCTAGCTCTTAATTTCCACTAGTGCTGCTATTCTTCCATTGAGCTTCTCCATTTCGCTCGCTTCCACTTTCCTCTTTCTCTCTCGGCTTCTGTAACCACCACTGCTGGGAAACCCATGCACCCACGGAATGGAGCTAGGTGTGCCTCATGTTCGTCTAGGTTGCTCAGGAATCCCGAGGGCCTCTATAAGCTCGTCCTTTACTTTGTCGGGAACGAATATCCCTTCCTGTGTTGCCCTAATATATTTATTAAGGTTCCGGATGGGTATTGCAAGTTGCTCGTCCGTCCAAACACACTCCCTGTTTTTGGGTCCAAAGTTCCCCCAACCCCGAAGAACCAAGTCCTATAATGATCTGGGTAGTGCAATGTCGCTGGTTGGACCCCTTTAGCAAGCAGGTCTTGCTCAGCTTTGTCCCACAACGGTCGGTATTTCTAGTAGCCACCTGACCCCGTGTGATGGTGATACTTCTTCTTTGCAGCATTTTTCTTGTTTGTCCGATAGCATCCCGATCGATCAGCGTCCAGCAATAGAATAAGAGTAAGGACGACCCTGAAGTTTCTTATATCCAGGATAGACTGAAAGGTGATCTTTGGACCTCGTTGATGACAAATTTCAGCCTCCAGCCAGAGGAGGATCCGAATAACCCAGTTATAGAGCGAAAGGTCAAGGCATTTGCTCTTAAGAAGATGACAAATCTATTCAGGAACTAGAAGAAAGAGTTGAACACAAAGTTTGTCGACAAAGGGAAGACTCCTGAATTCACCGGTCGATATGAGAAGATAAGAGATCACTGGCCAGCCTTTGTGGACTACAAGAAATCAGAGAAGGGTGTGAAAAGGTCACTGAAGTTTCTTATGTCCAGGATAGGCTGAAAGGTGATCTTTGGACCTCGTCGATGAAAAATTTCAGCCTCCCGCTAGAGGAGGATCTGAATAACCCAGTTATAGAGCCAAAGGTCAAGGCGTTTTCTCTTAAGAAGATTGCAAATCTATTCAGGAACTGGAAGAAAGAGTTGAACACAAAGTTTGTTGACAAAGGGAAGACTCCTGAATTCACCGGTCGATATGAGAAGATAAAAGATCACTGGTCCGCCTTTGTGGACTACAAGAAATCGGAGAAGGGTATTAAAAGGTCACTCACAAACAAGAAAAATGCTGCAAAGAAGAAGTATCACCATCACACGGGGTCTGGTGGCTACTACAAAGCCTGGCCATTGTAGGACAAAGCTGAGCAAGACCTGCTTGCTAAAGGGGACCAACTAGCGACATTGCACTGGCCAGATCGTTATAGGACTTGGTTCTTAGGGGTTGGGGATATTTGCACCTAGAAACAGGGGAGTGTGTTTTGACGGACGAGCAACTTGCAATACCCATTCGGAAGGTTCAGAAATATATCAGGGCAGCGCAGGAAGGGGCGTTCATTCCCGATAGAGAGAAGGACTGATGACCCACAAGTATAGGCGATCTATCGTAGTCCTTCCGATAAGTAAGAGTGTCAAACCCAACGAGGAGCAGAAGGAAATGACAAGCAGTTTTCAGCAAGGTATTCTCCGCAAGCACTGAAATTATCGGTAATAGGTAGTTTTGTGATAAGGTAATTCATAACGGGTAACAAGTAACAAAAGTAAACACGGTGCAGCAAAGTGGCCCAATCCTTTTTGTAGGAAATGAAAAGCCTGGGCGTACTCTTATGTAAAGCAAAGCGCTCCCGAGGACACATGGGAATTACTTTCAAGTTAGTTTTCGTCATGCTCATATGATTCATGTTCGTTACTTTGATAATTTGATATGTGGGTGGACCGTTACTTGGGTGTTGTCCTTCCTTGGACAAGCCTCCCACTTATGATTAACCCCTCTCGCAAGCATCTGCAACTACGAAATAAGAATTAAGGTAAATCTAACCATAGCATGAAACATATGGATCCAAATCAGCCTCTTACGAAGCAACGCATAAACTAGGGTTTAAGCTTCTATCACTCTAGCAATCCATCATCTACTTATTACTTCCCAATGCCTTCCCCTAGGCCCAAACAATGGTGACGTGTCATGTAGTCAATGTTCACATAACACCACTAGAGGAAAGACAACATACATCTCATCAAAATATCGAACGAATACCAAATTCACATGATTACGTATAACAAGACTTCTCCCATGTCCTCAAGAACAAACATAACTACTCACAAATCATATTCATGTTCATACTCATAGGAGTATTAATAAGCATTGAGCATCTGAACATATGATCTTCCACCAAATAAACCAACTAGCATCAACTACAAGGAGTAATCAACACTACTAGCAACGCACACGTACCAATCTGAGGTTTTGAGACAAAGATCGGATACCAGAGATGAACTAGGGTTTGAGAGGAGATGGTGCTGGTGAACATGTTGATGGAGATTGACCCCCTCTCAACGAGAGGATCGATGGTGATGACGATGGCGATGATTTCCCCCTCCCGAAGGGAAGTTTCCCTAGCAGAACAGCTCCGCCGGAGCCCTAGATTGGTCCTGCCTAGGTTCCGCCTCGAGACGGCGGCGCTTCATCCCGAAAGCTTCCTTATGATTTTTTTCAGGGAAAAAGACACCATGTAGTAGAAGATGGGCGTCGGGGGCCTGCCACGGGGGGGGGGGGCACAAGACCTGAGGGTGCGCCCAGGGGGTAGGGTGCGCTGTCCACCCTTGTGGTTGGCTGGTGGCCCCCCTCTGGTGCTTTCTTCGCCCAATATTTTTATATATTCCAAAACTAATATCCATGAAGTTTCAGGACTTTTGGAGTTGTGCGGAATAGGTCTCCAATATTTTTTCCTTTTTCAGTCCAGAATCCCAGCTGCCGGCATTGTCCTTCTTCATGTAAACCTTGTAAAATAAGAGAGAAGGGGCATAAGTATTGTGATATAATGTGTAATAACAGCCCATAATACAATAAATATTCATATAAAAGCATGATGCAAAATAGACGTATCAAATCCCCCAAGCTTAGACCTCGCTTGTCCTCAAGCGGAAGCCGATATTGAAAAATATGTCCACATGTTTAGAGATAGAGGTGTCGACAAAATAAAATACGGAAATGAGGGCATCATGATCATCTTTAGAACATCAACATATATTGTCATATAATTTTTCATGCTAAACTAACAATTCGTTCACAAGGTAAAGTATGAACCGAAAACTTCATTGAAAACTAACAAACTATGATCTCAGTCATTGAAACAATTGCAATTTATCATAACATCAGAAAGAGTCAATTAAAGAGCTTTTTAGAAAGTCCACATACTCAACTATCATTTAGTCTTTCACAATTGCTAACACTCACGCAATACCTATGGGTTCAAAGTTTCAATCGGACATAGAGAAAGATAGGGGCTTATAGTTTTGCCTCCCAAGATTTTACCTCAACTGTAATGTAAACAATAATACTTTATAAAAACCTACATCCGAGTGGATATATATATCCGGATCTCTCCAACACATAGTGCTTGCCAAAGGAAAAACTGTAAAAAGGAAAGGTGAAGATCAACATGACTCTTGTATAAGGGTAGAAGATAAAAATAAAAAATAGGTGATATGTCTCCAACGTATCTATAATTTATGAAGTATTCATGCCATTATATTATCATTATTGGATGTTTTACAATCATTTTATAGCAATTTTATATCATTTTCTGGGACTAACCTATTAACCAAGTGCCCAGTGCCAGTTGCAGTTTTTTTCTTTTTTTTACATCGCAGGAAATCAATATCAAACGGAGTCCAAACACAACGAAACTCCTGAAGGATTTTTTTTGGCCAGAAGAAAGCCAGTGGGCCAAGGAAGCACCTGGGGGGATGCTCGAGGGGAGCAGCACCCACCAGGGCACGCCATGAGGCCCAGGCGCGCACTGGTGGGTGCTGCCCACCTCGGGTACTCCCTAGACCGCCTCTTCGCCCTATAAATTCCCAAATATTCCGAAACCCTTCGGCGTAGCCCTAGATCAGAAGTTCCGCCGCTGCAAGGCCTATGTATCCACGAGATCCAATCTAGACCCCATTCTGGCACCCAGCCGGAGGGGGGAATCATCACCGGTGGCCATCTTCATCATCCCGGCAGCCACCACGATGAGGAGTGAGTAGTCTACCCTCGGGGATGAGGGTTTGTACCAGTAGCTATGTGTTTAATCTCTTCCTCTCTCTCGTGTTCTTGAGATGTCACGATCTTGATGTATCACAGGCTTTGTTAATATAGTCGGATCATATGGTGTTTTCCCCTCGCTATCTTGTTGTCATGAATTGAGTTTCTCCCTTTGAGATTTCGTTGTTATCGGATTGAATACTTTTATGGATTTGAGAACACTTGATATATGTCTTGCAATTGAATACCCGTGGTGATAATGGGGTATCGTATTGATTCACTTGATATATGTTTTGGCACTCAACCCACGGATTCCCGAGGTGACATTGGGGTAATCCATGCATAAGGGTTGATGCATGTTCTTGTCTTTGTTTCTCTGGTAGAAATCTTGGGGCACTATTTGAAGTTCTTTGTGTTGGATTGAGTATTATTAATATGAATTCGCTTTGGTGTTATTCTAGTACGAACTCTAGGATAGATCGAACGGAAAGAATAGCTTTGTGTTATTTTAGTACAAACTCTTGAATGGATCAAACGAAAAGAATAGCTTTGAGGTGCTTTCATACCCTACAAACAATTTATTCTTATGTTCTGCGCTAGATAGGAACTTTGGGGTGATTCTTCATTGCACTTTGAGGGATGGTTATATGATCCAACTATGTTAGCATTGTTGAGAGATTGCACTAGTGAAAGTATGCACCCTAGGACTCATTTTCCATCATTGCAATACCGTTTTTGTGTCCGTTTGCTATCGTTTACCTTGCTGTTTTTGTAATTTCAGATTACGAAAACTCATATCTACTATCCATACTACACTTTTATCATCATCTCTTCGCCGAACTAGTGCACCTACACAATTTTCCATTGTATTGGGTGTGTTGGGGACACAAGAGATTTCTCGTATTTGATTGCAACGTTGCTTGAGAGAGACTATCTTCATCCTACGCCTCCCACGGATTGATAAACCTTAGGTCATCCACTTGAGGGAAAATTGCTACTATCCTACAAAACTCTGCGCTTGGAGGCCCAACACGTGTCTACAAGAATAAAGTTGCGTAGTAGACATCAATAGGCCCTTCCCAGAGGGAAGCAGAGGTTTTCATGCGATTTTATGGTTGGATGCACAAAATTTAATGCAAAAGAATGTAACTTTATATTGCCGCTTGTGATAAGGAACTTTATTATGCAGTCTGTCGCTTTTATTTCTTCCATGTCACAAGTTCTTATAAAGCTTATTTTTTTCACACTAATAGATCATACATATGTAGAGAGCAGTTTTTATTGCTTGCACCGATGACAACTTACTTGAAGGATCTTACTCAATCCATAGGTAGGTATGGTGGACTCTCATGGAAAAAGTGGATTTAGGGATGTTTGGAAGCACAAGTAGTATCTCCACTTGGTGCAAAGAATTTGGCTAGCATGAAGGGGAAAGGCAAACTCAACATGTTGGAGAATCCATGACAATATAACCTCTATTCGGATATAAGAAAACATAACCCATTGTGTTGTCTTCCTTGTCCAACTTCAACTTTTTAGCATGTCATATTTTAATGAGTGCTCATAATTACAAAATATGTCCAAGATAGTGTATTTATATGTGAAGCCTCTCTTTCTTTATTACTTCCTATTAATTGCAACAATGACCAAAACTATGTTTGTCAACTCTCAACAAATTTTATTCATCACACTCTTTATATGTGAAGTCATTACTCTCCATAAGATCAAAATATGATCCTTTTTATTTATTTTTGTTCTTTCTATTATTTTTATTCCCTCAAGAGCATAACAAGAAAGTAAAGCCATCAACTCAAAACTACTCTTTATTATATAGCTCACGAACTCGACTACATAGAGGGAACATAAAGCAAAACTCAAAGCTAGATCATACTAAAAACTTTATTCTACTAGATCAAGATATAACCAAAAAGGATCGAACTAAGAAAAACGATAAAAGTAAAGGTGTGATGGTGATACGATACCGGGGCACCTCCCCCAAGCTTGGCAGTTGCCAAGGGGAGTGCTCATACCCAAGTATTTATGTTTCTTTCTTCGGAGCTGGTGATGATGGAGTTGTTGATGAACTAGGCTTATCATCCATCTTCCAAGGCATAGGCTCACCATCATAGAAAGATGAACGAGTCTCCGGGATCCTCAGATCTGCAGTCAAACTCATCCTCTTAAATTTGTATTAATACTCACAGTTTTGGTTTTGCAGGTCATAGATCTGGGCTTCGAGATGCTCGATTTTCTCATGATGCTTGAAGATGGAATCCTCAATGTTCTTGGCATCCATCTTGTGATTTTTGGTGAACCCCGTATCATCATGTGATTGGCGTTGAGTCCACGTTCCATCATCACTTGGCACTTGAAAATTTGCTGCTCCATTGCTTTGAGTCTTGTCTCCACGCTTCCAGTCCTCCTTGGCCCCTCAACATCGCGGATGTGCAGCACCCCCTCATGCATCTCAATGGTTTGAGGGTGTTGAAGCACCTCCGCGAGGTAGGGGTTGATGACCTTCTCGAAAAACTTGTCCTTGGGGGGCGCTTGGAGACGTTATGGTGATCTACATCTGTCAAAACAATAGCTTGACACAAAAACAGGAGATATTGCCGTGGTACGGTGGTCAAAACCTTCGGGAGATTATATAATGAATTTTTACCGACCAGAAAAGGTATTGTGCAAGAAAACGGAGTCCGGAAGGCACACGAGGTGGCCACGAGACCGGGGGGCGCGCCCTCCACCCTTTTGGTCGCCTCGTGTCTCTTTCGGACTACTTTTCATTTTCCTATTTTTTTAAATATTCGAAAATGGAGAAAATTTGCTATTAGAACAGTTTTGGAGATGGTTTACTTACCATATCACATATATGTTCCTTTTCAGAGTCTGAAACATTCTGGAAAGTATCCCTTATGTACTCCTCCGGTGTTACGGTGTCAATTATATTGGTTTCAACATTTATAGGATTACCTGAGATATAATGTTTGATTCTTTGACCGTTTACCACCTTCGAATTTGTGCCTTCGGCGTTGTTGATTTTAATGGCACCGGAACGATAGACCTCCTCGATAATGTAAGGACCTTCCCGTTTGGAGAGAAGTTTTCCTGCAAAAACTCTTAAACGAGAGTTGTATAACAAAACATGATCACCTACATTAAACTCTGGCTTTTGTATCCTCTTGTCATGCCATCTTTTAACTTTTTCTTTAAACAACTTGGCATTCTCATAGGCTTGAGTTCTCCATTCATCAAGTGAGCTAATGTCAAATAACCTCTTATCACCGGCAAGTTTGAAATCATAATTGAGCTCTTTGATAGCCCAATATGCCTTATGTTCTAGTTCGAGAGGTATGTGACAAGCCTTTCCATAAACCATTTTCTTAACCAAATAGAGAAACAAATAAAAAAAATCTTGAACTTTGTGTCATCAAATATGACCAAACTTTGTAGGTTCTTGCAAGTTTTCTTAACAAAATATCCTAGAGAGAAAGTTGTACACATGAGTTTAGATTTCAGTGCTAAAAGTGATGCCTTGTATCCACAATTTTCTCATGATTTCAGTTTTTGTTTCTATCTTTCTTTTTAAAAAAATTATACTTAAAAACATTCTAAATATATATTACAAAAAACACTCTACAGAAAAGATTCTAAAATGTTAATCTAGCATTTGTAAAAATGTTAAGTGTGTATATAAAAATAGTTGTCATATGTATAAAAAATATCTACAAAAAATACAACATGTAAGAAAAAACTTGATCAAGTATTTGAGCATTTGAAAAAAAACATTTATTTTAAAACACCTTAATCATATATTTTAAAACATATTAAATGTGTTTAAAAATGCTCCTGATGTATACCAAAAATGCAGAACATCTGTTAAAAAAACATAAAAAAATCATGTATAACAAAAAATAAACATTTCAAAGTTGTTAACAGTATATAATCAATATGTCTGATACATACCAAAAATGTACAATGTGTATAAAAAATAGTCATGAAACAAAAATATTTGAAAATAAATGTTAACCATCTATTGAAAAAATGTTAAATGTGTAAAAAAATGTTCTTGAAGTATATGAAAAATTTAGAATGTGGATTTAAATATTTGAACATAAAAGTCGCCACATCAATTTGATTTCTCTATACTTTATCACAACCAACTTTCCCACCTCTACTTACTTTAGCACCTAAGAGTGCAATTTAGGGTGGCAAGGGTGACCAACGACCCAAATTGGAGCCTCAGTTCTGAACTTTTATTGCTTTACTAGGTATGTGCCCGTGCATTGCCACGAGGGCAAATATTTATTAACACAATAAGACGATCACACTAGACAAATCTTGATGTAAAATAAATAAAACTATGTTTTGATTATATAAAGTGTAAGTTTTATTATTATTATTATTATTATTATTATTATTATTATTATTATTATTATTATTATTATTATTATTATTATTATTTATTAAACTGGCAAAATAGGTATGTGCCTAAATAGATCCAAAGATAAGGGAATGATTGATATTGTTTATCTAAGAATAGGGAATTTATTCCTATTTATTTAGTTACCAAAAAATCGATGAAGGGTGGGAGGTTGGACGAAGGGGTGGTGGGGAGAAAGTGAAACATGAAACCTTATGTTCTTTCTAAGTACTTTCCCCGTTCCTAAATATAGGTCCTTTTAGAGATTTTCGTATAAACTACATAGGGATGTATATAGACATATTTTAGAGTATAGATCCACTCATTTTGCTCTGTATGTAGTCTATATTCAAATCTTTAAAAGGACTTATATTTAGGAACGGAGGGAGTAGAGAGTATCATAGAGATATTCACTAGGGGCAGCACGACATAGTGGCATCAACAGGATGATAAAATTATGGGTCGGAGATATGATTATCACATGCTTTACATGGCTTCTAGATCACACGTATATCAAAGTTTTCCTAAAAAGTCTTGGGGCACGGCATATCCCTGTGGTCTGAATGGCAGTTCACTAGGGCAAGAAGCCCACAACGAGTAAAAATAGTGAATGGAATTCCTCTCTCGGTTTCAGATTTACTGCTTCTGGCCAGAATTTCAGAAATCCACATTGGAAACAAGACAGGAGCAAGTATCCTCCTTGAAAAGAAACCGAACCCAAGACAGGTCCATCACCTCTAGAGACCAAAGTAGTTTCAAAATATGTCTCTCTCCAAGGTGAAGCTTCAACTTCTAGCTTTAATTCAATAAGCATAAAAAAAGAACCACCGCGCTACCCATGTTCCCGCGCTACCCTTTGGTTCTTTTACAAATCCCTTTTCCTTCTCCTTATGTGATTGCCCCTACATGATGTACGGAACTAGCTAGGTGTTACCCAACAAGTTTGTTTTAGAAGAACAGGTTAAAACAAAGTGAAACGATGTAACATTATATCTATTCTGGTGAAGTATATATAAGGGGGCGGGGAGGGATATCAATAAGACAAGTGAGAGCTGGAGCAGGTAATTGCTTTCATGTGGCCAATGTCCATAAGCCATGATTGGTATGTCTTCAATCAACATAAGTTGTACACAACAACCAGGTCACATTGAAACCTAAACCTAATGTAACAAAACTGGCTTACCAATCAGTTCCCTTGCCTTGGAAGGAAAATATCCTGTGGAGCATAGGCTTAGGTGCACCCCCTTATCTAGCCATCCATCTCTGCATTGCGATTCGTGCGAGAACTTTTCTCTTTTTTGTTTCTTCCAAATAAAACAACATATGAACTTAAAACTTTTGCAAGATAGCAAAACATTCTTACTACAATGAGAGAAAAAACTTTCAGATTTTTTCGTCCATCATAAGTATTAAAAATAACATTTTTTAATAAAGAAAATCTCATTTTGTATATTAATATCCGTCAAAAAAATCTATAAGTTTTTTCTCTCATTGTAGTAAGAATGTTTTGCTATTTTGCAAAGTTTGAAGTTCATATGTTGTTCTATTTGGAAGCAACAAAAAAGAGAAATTTTTACGCAGTAAGTTAGTTGTCTAGCACGGATCTCAAAGCTATATTGGAGGGTATGGATAGAGGGTGTCCAAATAAAACAACATATGAACTTAAAACTTTTGCAAGATAGCAAAACATTCTTACTACAATGAGAGAAAAAACTTTCAGATTTTTTCGTCCATCATAAGTATTAAAAATAACATTTTTTAATAAAGAAAATCTCATTTTGTATATTAATATCCGTAAAAAAAAATCTATAAGTTTTTTCTCTCATTGTAGTAAGAATGTTTTGCTATTTTGCAAAGTTTGAAGTTCATATGTTGTTCTATTTGGAAGCAACAAAAAAGAGAAATTTTTACGCAGTAAGTTAGTTGTCTAGCACGGATCTCAAAGCTATATTGGAGGGTATGAATAGAGGATGTCCATGAGCCTATGCTCTAAAAATCAGCGTCCTGCCTTGGAAGCTTGAGATAATGTGTGAAATGTTGGCTATGCTAGCAGTTTCCACTTCACGCCGCAGTCTGAACAGGCATGAGGTACCGAAGAACATACTAAAGTCTTCACTCTTTTAACATGTTCTCGGCATGCCGTCATTCAGAATCCACATAAAAACAAGACACGTAGAACAATGTTTATTCTGCCACTCTAAACATTCCATTCACAAAACAACTGCGTTATTAGTTATGATCTTGTCAGTATTCAGAGTATAAGATACAAGCACAAAATAGAAAGAATTTCATATACATTACATAGTATCATCAAGTGGAACAAACAAATAACTAGCCAATCCATTTTTACATATACACATTTTGCTGATTACAACAAACATATACAAGTTTTCAATACCTAGTTCACAAAGCATATGTATGGGAACCACACACAGCCATGGCACTAGCCCTGAAGATCATATGAATTACTGCTAAAAACAGTGGCACTCAAGTCAAGGGGCTCTGGCCCCTTAACCATTCCCGCTGTTGGCTAACACCGGTCATGGACTCATGGTGCCCATGGCACTACCATTACTAGGAGACTTGTAGTGCTGGTGGTGGTACTCGTGTTGGTGGTGCTAGTGCAGGAGCATTGACGACATTTTTGGCCCCAAAGTAGTATGGAGGAGATCCGTAGTAGCTCTCCTGAGGGCCAGGATCCGATCTGTCACTCGCCATCTGCAGCTGGAACCCATAGCAATGTCCTGTTTTTGCTAGATAAAGGATGATGCGTTAGCATGTACCTCAACTTGAGATCGTGGAAAATGATCCCAATGTAGGTTCTGCGCGTAATGGAATGAACTATTGCCTTCCTGTTGCAATATAACCAAAAAACAAACAAGTATAAGGCAACAAAGGGTGGATTTTATTGGCTCAAAATGGAGCATCAAGAGGAAACATAACCCACAGCCTAGGCAAGCAGCCAACGACAGGTAAGGTGCCTTTTAGCTTTGAAGTCAACCAACATAATACATTCCTACAGCTCATATTATTATTACTATGTATTTTGATTTTTGAATAGGCTAGCGAGAGCTATATGGGAACTAGACCAATTCCAGTGTTCCATGTGAGCTAGATCGTACATGAATCCTTTTTATTGTAAGAACTAACAAGATTACAGGAACCCACAAATTTCGTCCATTATTCTCCAGGAAAGGGAATTTGTAAGATACAGGACAGGGGCATCCTTCACCCCTGTATGTAATCCTCGCGTCCTGCCTGCATGGATTGGAATGCCAGATTGTCCGAGGATCCGCCTCCGCCGGGACCATCTGCACCATCAAGAAATGAGAATATAGCATATACAGTATCATTTGAAGAAAGGTGTAAATGTTACCAAAACGAATCACTCAACATCAGTTCCATGCATGTTCACAGACTTGACCCTGTGGCGAGGAGCTGGGCGGCTGCGCGGCCACATCAACCACGGAATCTTACTTTTATCTTGACGCCGACAAGGAGGAAGACGACCTGCGGCAGCTGAACTGGGTTATGTTATTCATAGGTGTTTTCCCACCATATTGGTAATTTATTTCCATACGTTTTCTAAGTTGCAAAAGAATAACTCTATGCAAAGATAAATAATTTTTTGAAAATAAATTGGCTAGAGTAGCAATTAATAAATTTTGTCTGCTCTATAATGAAATGTTTTTCAATCGTCTCAGCATTCTGGAAAATGTTGCCGACACATATTGCAATAAAACTGAAAGTTACATCGAAATCATTTTAGGTAGCTGTCCCTAGCAACAAGGAAGTCATTCTTGCAATTTTGAGCATTCGATCTATGCAATTTCGGCTCACTATGACATCATTTCAACCCGCTTGCTAGAATTGTTGTTTCAACACAATTACCGACACCTCCAATTCCCCATTGTGTGTCCATTTGACTCTTTTATATTTCTCATTTATCCTCTCTTTTTTGTGGTCATTTATTCTCATTTATCTATATTTGATAGACTACGCTAGTGCTACCGACCACCTAAAACAAAGTGAAACCACACAAGATGCTATCTACTCTTGTTCAAAGAAAGGGGTGCATATATAGGGGGGAACCAATATTCATGTGGGTAAAGCACTTATTATTATCTATGCGTGGTGAATACATTTGAGTCACGATGGGCATATTGTTACTATTGCAAGGTGTGGGAGAAGATAATGGTGGGCAGCCGAACTGAATATTATTCTCACATGTCTTTTATCTTCAGAGGTGCTTTTGTTTCCATATGTTTTCAGGTTATGAAAAAATCTCTATGCAAATATAGATAACTTTTCAAAGAGAAATTGGCAAGAGTAGCAATTAATAAAATTCATATGCTCTATAGCGAATTTTCTTTTTGCGCATCTCAACAATTTGGAATATTATTACTGAATTGCTCCATTAACTGAATTGTATGAAGTAATGAACATTCCTCACTTGATTTCCTCGAATGCTAGCGACACCGATTGTGGTGAAACTCAAAGTTACATCAAAGCCGTCTTAGGTAGCTGTCTCTAGCAACAAGAAAGCCCTTTCTACTTGTTTCACATCCTCGTGCACAATGTCTAGTGAAACGCATGAGATAATTTGTAATGCTAATCATTTTGAGCATTCCTTTCATGCTGTTTTGACGGCTCACTCAATTCGACACCAAGGCATGGCTTGACGGTAGTTTCAGTCTTGTCATGGATAAGATAGTCACTCCAACACGGTTACTGATGCCTCCTATTCCCAATTATGTGTCCACTTGAGTCTTTGTCTTCTCTCATGGACAAAGCTAGGGCTGTTGTTCCAAGAAAGGGGTATATATAAAGGGGGAAATCAATATTCACGTATGTGAAAGCACTTATTATTTATCTCATGTGATGAATTGCTCTGAGTTACAGTGGGTATATAGTTACTTATATAAGGTGTACACATCCTGGAAGCTTGAGGAGGAACAGGAAGAAAACGGCGGGTGTGGGAACTGAATATTATCATGCACGTGTTTTTTTTTGTTCAGTGGTGCTTTATTTCAATATGTTTTCTTGTTATAAAGAAAGAACTCTATGGAAATACATAGCAACGATACCATTTATCTGCTGGGGGGAGGGGGCATCTTAGCAATGAAAATTATTATTAATTTGTGCCATTTACTGAATTGTAAGAGCTTTATGAATAGTCCACTAGAATCTCTCGGATGGTAGTGACACAAAATGCAATGAAACTCAACCACACAACAAAGCACTTCCAAGTATCTGTCCTTTAGAGCGTCTTCAACAACATCCCTAATAGGGCACCAAAAAGTAGTTATTGGGCACCAAGAACTTGGTTTTGCACCACCTAATAGGGCACCAAACTGCTCCAAGAGCTTCCCTATATTAGGCATGACAATTGTGTGTGTGTGTGTGTGTCTATATATATATATATATATATATATATATATATATATATATATATATAGAATGTATTAATATAAAACTCATCTCAAATAATTAGAAAACAAAAAAAAACACAAATACTACGAACATAACATCAAATTATTACATAGTTCATCACACAATTTGTTCGTTACACAATTTATTCATCACACAATACAACGAACACAAAGATGAAACTAGGGATGTTGTTCCCCAGTCTTCCCCTTCCACCGTTGTTACCATGCTTACCACTTGTGTAGCGGATGTGTATAGTACCATCGGCTCGGATTATGTGAGGGAGGCAAGCAATGGGTTCGATTATAGGAGGCTCTTCAGGTATTCGAACGCGGCCTTTGCTTTGTCGCTCCAGTAGAACACATTGTTCTTGCGCAGGAGTTGGTAAAGTGACATGGTCTTTTCCCTGAGCCTGGATATGAACCAGCTAAGGGTTGCCATGCAGCCCACACTGGACCTCCCAAATTGTTTCTAGAGGTTTGAAGGGTTGAGGATTGCTTGTACCTTCTCTGGCTTTGCTTTGATACCCTCTGGGAGAAGACGAGGCCTAGTACACCAAAGATGCATTTTTCTGGATTCAACTTTATGTTGAAGCATCACAAATTTCTTTGCTCGGGGTCGGAGAGGAGACCATATCCGTGCATGGATTTGATGACTATCTCATCGACGTAGGCCTCAATGTTGACACCAATCTGTTCCTGGAGACACTTCTACATCATCCACTAATACGCTGTTGTTACATTCATGAGCCCGAAGTGCATAGTTATATAGAAGAGGGGCCCAAAGGGTGTGATGAAGGAGGTATTCTCTTGGTCGGACTCCTTCATGCGTATTTGATGGTAGCAAGAGTAAGTGTCCAAAAAACACAAGCGCTCACAATCAGCGGTGGAATCTATCACTTGGGCGATGTGAGGTATAAGGGACGGGTCATTCGGGCATGTGTTGTTGATGTCAGTGTAGTCAACACACATGCGCCAGGACATATTTTTTCTCTTGCGTGCCATGATGGGATTAGCGAGCCACTCTGGATGTGCTACTTCTCTAATGAAACCGAGAGCCAGGAGTCAGGCGATCTCCTAACCAATGGCTCCTCTTCTTCGTAGAGAAGCGGCGGAGAGCTTGCTTGACTGGCAAGTCATCTTTCCGGGCGTCTACATTGTGTTGTCCTATCTTTCAGGGAACCCAGGCATGTATGCGGGCTTCTAGGCAAAGATGACCTAATGGCTCCGGAGGAATTGCAGGAGTGCGGGTTCCTGTTCCTCAGGTAGATCTCCTCCGATGATGACCGTTACTCCTAGCCTCGGCTTGGCTGGCAGCATTGTGGTGGATGTGTTGACTAACTTCTGGATGTCCCCAAGCTCCGCCAGGCTAGTGCTACCTGGGTGAGCTCTATGTTTGTGACCTCCGCCTCGAGTGCTCATTTAGGGCTCCCTTGAACCGTGAGCGTGCCGTTGGGGGCCGACGCCTTGAGCTGAAGATACACATATGAGGGTAGGGCCATGTACTTGATGTAGGCGGCCTGCTGAGGATAGCATTGTAGCATGTATGAAAAGGCGCAACCTCTAACTAGATTATTTCCGATCTTAAGTTTTGCTCGTCCCCAAGCATGTATGAAACGAGCAAAACTTAAGATCGGACCATTATGAAACTTAAGATGCTCGTTTTGCTCGTTTTGAAACGAGCAAAACTTAAGATCGGACCTTCGACCGCATCGAACGAGCAAAACGAGTTATGATCTTAAGTTTTCCAGATCGAGATATCAAAGGGGGCATGCTTGTCGGGCATGCAACCATGGAAGCCGGTGCTAGAGGGTTACCCACAGGACCGTGAGATTCCCATCGTGTATAGG
>NC_041385.1:1252353-1300050 GCF_002162155.2 Triticum dicoccoides | reverse complement strand
CCCGTGCATCAGAACTCGCTGTGAGCGAAAGCCCCAGATCAACCACCAAGGCGAACTTGCTTGGGTGGGGCGTAGGTCCAGTGATCGGTGCGGTCGAAGGTGATTGTCGAATCCGACCACTCCAAGGGATCCACTGGCATTGGGGGGATCGTGTGGACCGTGTGTCGGGTGAGTTTCTTAGAACGGTGCACATCGGTGGCTCGAAAGATCATGTTGATGATGATCGGTTGGGCGGGCTGGTGGGTTGGTGAAGGCTCAGCCGCCTTGGGGCTGGTCGAGACCGGCACTATACTCTTTTGAAGTGGTGATGGAGGGGCATTAATGCACACGGTGTCTCGGTGTTTGCCGAAGTAGAACTCGGGGTCTCGGAAGAAGATTTTGCCATGGAGGAGGGCGACATTACATCATAAAGCAGCCCCCGACTATCGACCTCGAGCTCCAAAGAGCTGAAGACGAAATTCTCACCTGGCCTGAAGTTGTAGGGCATGTACAATGATCTGAACTGGGTTCGTCCATAGACCAGCGTAGCCATGCCTGGCGCGCCAACTTACGATGCATAGTCCCGTCAGTACCCTCGGTAGGGTGCCGAACCTAGCGGAGGAGGGCTTGACAAGGCGGTGCTCTAACCAATTGAAGTACTGCTCAGGACATAGAATAAGAAATGTCAGAAGAAAGCAGCAATTCTGATGAAGAAAATGCATCTGCTACCTCCTTGACTCAGTATCCTAGGACCATTCCAACAGGATGTCTAGAAATGGGTGGAGAAAGTGATTGAAACTCTACCTAATAAAAGAAAAAGTGACTAGATCTTATTCAGGAATTTATCATGTACAATGATCTAATAGAAAGAGAACTAGGATTCAAATGTGCATTTCCACAGAATTGGGACTAAACCCAACAAGTTGGCGCTAGAGAAATTAAACAGAATTGGGACTAAACCCTTCTCCCTTGAATTTTACAGCATGAAAGCCAGTTTATGTCAGAGGAACTTTGCCTTCTATCTGTACAACATTGTGTATTCTTGGTGCAGCACAGTAGAAAGTTCATACCCCAGGAGTTCTACATCTAGTGCAGATATTATTCGTCAATTCGGTGCGACAAAATGGAAATCCATCCGGAGAAGCCTCAAAATGCAAGGCTCAGATAATGGTAACTCTGGCTGAACCAAGTAAGAGAGTAGGAACACGATTCATGAAGAGCTCAGTTATAATTACAATTACAAAAGCTAGCTAGTTCATGGTTCCATCGCTCGGTCACAAGCAAACGGCAGCCGACAGATAATCTGCAGGGAGAACTGCTTTGTCATATCTAGATAGAAACGCACGGCCGGCTTCGACGGCATCATCAATGATGGCAATCATAATAACCAAGAAGAAAGGAAAACCGAAACTGGAGCGAGCCTAGATGCCGCAATAATAGAGGGCCGGCACATAGAGAGGAAGAAACTCAGAGAAAGGTGCATATTATACATGGCGAGGATGAAGGAGGAGCACCGCCCGCAGACATCACGCTTTGAGAGACGTGGACCGTCGCATTGATTTGACCCGAGGGAAGCACCGTAGAAGGCTCTGCTGATGCTGATGCTGATGCTGCTGCTGGTGGTGCGTCGGAGGCGGTATGTATGACAGGAAGAAGGATGGGTCATTGTCAAGCGCTTCCTTGTAGCCCTCGAGGATCGTGACGATGTCCTCAAACTGAGGCCTTCTTTCTGGGTTTGTCGCCCAGCACTGAGATATCAGATGGCTCATGGCCACAGGGCACGAAGCAGGCAACGGTGGCCTCGCATTCTGCACAGAAAAAATAAATAGCTGGTTAAAAAATGATGGAACATTTGAAGCATGTTGAACTTGATTAGCATAATGAACTGATGTTTCCCCAAATTCTGAGGTCTGTGTATGGTACTTGCGAAACATTAATACAATTTGGAGAATTCCACGAAACATTAATACATTGATAGCTGAGCACCAAACATACTCCATTGACCAAATCTGAGCTAACAAACATGCTCCGTATACTTATGAAGCAAGGCGAACAACAAATTCTACCCTAGTATGCCACGAAATGAAATTAGTCTTTAGAATCTACAAGTGAGAAACTAGCATCCACACATAAAGAACTGTTGTGTAAGGATCCATACATACCTTGAGGGCGACAGCTATAGCGGCCTGTTCAGGTGTCATCTCGCTGAATGGAACCAAAGCGGTTAAAATCTCCCACAAGACAATCCCAAAGCTGTACACATCGACTTTTCGAGTATGGCTTTTCTCCTTGATCATTTCAGGAGCCATCCACCGATAGGTCCCCGTAAACCCCTTGCCGCTACCGCACTGCGACTCGAGACACGAGATCCCGAAATCCGCCACTTTGACCGACATATCTTCCCCGAGAAGCACGTTCTCCGACTTCAGGTCTCTATGGAGTATCCCCTGTGAGTGCAGGTAGCTCATCCCACGGGCGATGTCTAAAGCTAGTTTCAGAACTAGTTGGATGGGGACTGAATGAGGCTCTTGCTGGTGTAGATACTTCCTAAGGGAACCCCCTGCCATGTACTCAGTGATAATACAGAATACTGGTGGTTTCTTGCAAGCTGCGACGAACTGCAAAATAAGAAGATTACCATCAAATTCCATACGGAACAGAGACTTAACAAGAAGGGTTGATACACCAAAGTAACTAAGTATTACAATCATTTTAGATACAACATGGAACATAAGCAAAATTGTTTGAACCTTATTACTGACATAAGTTCACAACCCAGGATGTATGGTTCATCGAAAAGCATAGTATGAGAAGTCGAGAACATTCACCAAGTTGGCAGTGTGTAAAAGCAGATACAGAGAACAGTCTGAACTTAAGTAGTACCAACTATAATACCGTTTAAATTTTCTAGCTAAATAAACCATCTAATGCAGCCAACTAACCTTTTATCCATGTGACTTGTGGGGCCGAGTGAGACAGGACCACACTTAGCAAGGGAAAAGCAGGATTGATATTTATCTGCACATGAACTATCTATCTATCACTCTCCGGGTCGATTCTCGTTATTAAACACTTATATGATAAGATGCGCTTTTCTCTGCATCTGAAAGCAGTTATAAGACTTAAGAGTGGGCACGCCCTACATGGTCCACCACCCACTTTAATTACAAAATCCAAGTATCTATCTAACGATATCGGCTTATCGTCTACAGAGCTGTAGGTGTCGTGACCTCCTGTCTGAAATATTCCATTTTACCGCCATAAAAAAAAACACAGATACTAAAAATATTTGCACGGTTGCTTTGAAGCACTTGGTCGTACAAACAGGGGCTCTACTAACATAATTCAGGCCAAAGTACAAAGTGCTATTACCAACTAAAAGCTGCACTTTGTGAATGGACAGGAATCAGTATGACTGTACAAGATTACAGATGGAGACAGTGAACTACTATGGAGGAAACAAACGATCATGCCTTGCTAAAGATTTGGTCCGGCAGATCCGTAAATGTCAAGGGATTTCACCATCACCGACATTAGCTACTACTACCTGAAATTCACAATTTTTAGAAGTGTAGATGCTTTGTGGCCCGCGGTTTCTTTAACGGAAATCGCCGAGGAAGGACCACTGTTTTTTTCGCCTCTCCTCAGAAAAAGAAACAATAATAAAATTGATAGGAGACGAGAAAGCTTGTCTGCCATGTTCTTTCCCTCTTGTTCAGGTTATACATACATACATAGTGTAAAGACTCTAAAGAGGCATGAACAATTATTTCCCCTTGTCGATCCAACCCAACCGACGAAAGCATAAAGCTTGCACCTTTCATGTGAAGATCGGTTGGGATGGCAAATCCTCAGGCATGGGCACCAACAACCCAACCAATTTACTACTGAATTCAGATTCATATCTATCTAATCTAATCTAATCTAATCCATGGTGGTGAAAACAATGGCTGAAAGAGAAGGTAAAAATAAAAATGGGATGGGAGTAGTGAGCGTACGGAGAGGATGTTGTGGTGGCGGAGGCGGAGGAGGAGCGCGACCTCGGAGGCGAACTGGCGCTCGAGCTCGGCGGCGAGCGCGGCGTCCTCCTCGGGCTGGCTGACCATCTTGATGGCGACCTCGCGGCCGGCGTAGCGGCCGGAGTAGACGCGGCTGTGGCGGCCGGAGGCGAAGCGCGCCCGGATCTGGAGCTTGGAGAGGTCGGCGCTCCAGAGCTCCTCGCCGCCGCCCCGGATCTTGGCCCCCGGCGGCGCCACCAGGTACTTGGACCACGACACCGCCTTCTTGTAGTCCCCCAGCGACAGCCGCCGCTCCAGCCGCCTCCCCGCGCTGTCCCCATTCCCGCCGCCCTGCTTGAAGCACTGCAGGCTCTTCATTTCTTTTCTTTTCTTTTCTTGTCCCCTCGGCGAAGGGGAGCGGGCGGGCGGGTAGAAAAGAAATCAGTCCGAATCAGATCGGATCAGATTCCCGGCGAGTAAAGGCGGAGAGATTTCCGGCGGGCGCGGCGGCAGGGGGGGGGGGTTCTCTGCTGGCGTTTCTTTACCCGGCCCTACATTCCAGTGTCCTCCGACCTTCCATTCACATCCAATGGAAGAAACGGCAGAGGATGGTGGTGTGTCTGAGGAAGGAGGAAGAAGGTGCTGCGAAGCTGCGGATGATTGCGGGGGGAGGAGGAGGGCGATGGGTGCCGTGGTTTTGGAGGAGAGGCGAGAGCGGCAGCAGGAGGAAGGAGCCAAAGAGCGGAGCGGAGCAGAGTAACATGCAGCGAGATGAGGTTGCTTTTGGATGGTTTGGCAGAGAGTGATACAGTGATAGTGTGAGAGTGAAAGTGAACCGAGACTTGGTTCACTTTGGACCTCGTCTCAACTCGGCTAACAAGGACAGCCTTGACTTGCTTGAATATTTTCCACACTCGACTGTGGACTTGTTGAATGAATGCAATATGATAGCATTTTTTTTTCACGAATACGCAAAGATTGCGTGTCTTTTCATTGATGGAAGCAAAGTTGTAGCATGGGGTTACAATCAGTGCGCGTGCGCGCGAGGAGGCATGGTAGCAGCGTAGGCGCAGAACAGAGGACAAGGGGTTGCACAGCCCCCATACATGATACAACTACAAACTAAGTGTGGGGAAGGACGTTCGTAAACCCGTTTGTGCCTGCCTTAGCCCGTAGGCGCGCCACATCTTTGATGGTACCGAAGATGTGGATGGTCGATGGCCGGTCGCTGTCGAAGATGCATCCATTGCGATGCTTTCCATAGCCATCATGCGGTGAGGACTATGAGGGATGACATGCCCTTGCGAGTTGAGGCTGGAGCGTGGTCGCATGACACTGGACAGTCTCTTGTCTGGAACGGAGTGTCCGAGATCGGTGAGTTAACTGTAACCCTCACCCAACCAAGAATCCCATGCTAGACCAGCGTGGAGAATGAGCAGCCTGCAAGAAGATGTTGCATGCTACCAGAACATCACATTCTCACAGATCGACAGTGTACAATGCTACAAGAGGGTTACAGATCTAGCCCTACCACATGCTCACATATAGCTAGAACGAGTACATAGAAGGGGGTGATTCAACTCACATACGCCATCGGTGCAGCTTGAAGGAAGCGCCAAACAGGTCAGAGAAGAGGAAGGCTTGAATCGCCGACACCATTAATCAATGGCTGGAGAAGGAGCGGCACTTACCTGGTCGTCGGTGTCCATCCGCGCCAGAGGGAGAGCTCAAAACAGGGGGGCATGGTGGAGGCAGCTTGATCAGTGAGGTGAGGCTGGCTATATAGGGCAACCGATTCGGCGGGTTGTGACACCAATTCCTCATGCCGCTTTTTTTGGAGATACGCGTGAGCTCGCGCCATCTCCATGGATGCAAGAGGTCAGCACCACGTTCCCCTTCTATCATTGGAATACCCAACCGGGTAGGCCAACAAGACAATGAGAAGCCAGTAGGTGCCTGAAGACCCGGCCTAGACATAAGTCATTTCCGGAGTTAAGTCATCTCTGGAGTTAAGTCGTCTCCAGAGTTAAGTCGTCTCTGGAGTTAATTCGTCTCCGGAGTTAAGTCATTTCTAGAGTTAATCATCTTTGAAGTTAAGTCATTTCTATAGTTAAGTCATCTTTGGAGTTAAGTCATTTCTATAGTTAAGTCATCTCTGGAGTTAAGTCGGCCTGGACATAAGTCATTTTTGGAGATAAGTCATATTTGAAGTTAAGTCAGTTCTGGAGTTAAGTCATCTCCGGAGTTAGGTCATTTCTGTAGTTAAGTCATCACTGGAGTTATGTCACCTCTGGAGTTAAATCCGCATGGACATAAGTCAGTTTTGGAGTTAAGTCGGGCTGTAGATAAGTCTCTCGGGACAAGATTTGCTCTAAGGACGAGACCCGTCCTATTACAGGACAAGATCCGGCCTTCTTCAGGACGGCCCGACCTGCTACATGACAATGCCTGGTCTGCTGCAGGACCTGGGTCTAGGCGAAGTTCCATCAAGGAGTCCAAATAGAAGACGTAGACCCTCAACTTGGAAGACACAGAGGGCCTAGAGGACCTAGAGTAGGACTCTGACTGCGGGTAGAACCCGGTTCTATTGTGACCTAGGAACCCGGCCAGTATATAAGGAGGTTGCTGGGACGTCCAAGGGGACAAGTTTTTAGACGAAGGTTTTGAGACAAGTTCTCGAGATAGATGTTTTGATAGGTCTCAAGACAGATGTTTTGATAGATCTCGAGACAGAGGTAGCGAAATAGCGCCAATGTAATTGAGACCACCACAATCAATAGCAAGAAAGCAGGAGTAGGCAATTACCTCCATTGCGAGGGTCCAAACCTGGGTAAACTCATGACTCTCGATTCCGGTCAACCTTGTTCAAGTTTTCATCTGGTAGCGATGACCTCATGACTTAGTTCTTTCACGAGGGAATCTTCCGTGAAAAAACCATGACACTTTTCCTACATCCCTCGAGCTTGGCTCGCTAGAAAGACCAATCCGACCGTTCCTAGCGGGCCTGGCCGAGGAGTGCTTAAGCTCCCTGCTATGCGAGAATCTGATGCAGCCCAGCCAATCAAACATGTCATTTTCTTTCCGCGCGGACCTAATTGGGATGGATGCGGGCTACCAAACACGTCCTAAATGTCTGCGAAACAGGCTGCATGTGTGAATTTTGGCATACTGGCCACAAACTTGAGAACGTTTTGCAGGTGTCAAAACGTCCGCTTTTCCAACCAAAAGCAACCAAATGCCTCGACCCTCTCTCCCTTCTACCCCGAGCCGCACACCACACACACAAATGGAGATTTTTTTAGATAGTCCCGACATGCCCGTGGGACGTGTCTGTGGACATTGGGCACACAATGAGATGGTTTCATTGGAAGAAAAAAACTTAGGTAAGAAATGAAGACATCATTGATGGGTGATATGTATGGGCGAGGATTATCTCCTCTGAGACTAGAGTATCCCCGTTCCCTAGGTCCCTCTCTGAGGCGACTTGTGGGAACCCTAGCTCCCTCCGTCGTCGGCCCTCCTCCTCCCTTCCTCCCCATCGCCGTTGCTAAGGGACACAGCCGGGGCAAAGCCCGGGCAATGCCGACGGCGGCGGGGCTGTCGGTGTCAAAACCAGCGGATCTCGGGTAGGGGGTTCCGAACTGTGTGTCTAAGGCTAATGGTCACAGGAGACTGGGGACACGATGTTTCACCCAGGTTTGGGCCCTCTCGATGGAGGTAATACCCTACTTCCTACTTGATTGATCTTGATGATATGAGTATTACAAGAGTTGATCTACCACGAGATCAGAGAGGCTAAATCCTAGGAGCTAGCCTATGGTATGATTGTTGATGATGATCGTGAGTCCTACGGACTAAACCGTCCAGTTTATATAGACACCGGAGGGGGCTAGGGTAACACAGAGTCGGTTTACAGAGAAGGAGATCTACATTTGAATCGCCAAGCTTGCCTTCCACGCCAAGGAGAGTCCCATCCAGACACGGGACGAAGTCTTCTGTCTTGTATCTTCATAGTCCAACAGTCCGGCCAAAGCATATAGTCCGGCTGTCCGGATACCCCCTTATCCAGGACTCCCTCAGTAGCCCCTGAACCAGGCTTCAATGACAATGAGTCCGGCGCGTAGATTGTCTTCGGCATTGCGAGGCGGGTTCCATCTCTGAATACTCCAAGATAAATTCCGAACACGAGGACCGTGTCCGGCTCTGCAAGATAACATTCCATACACCATCATAGAGAGAATAATAATAACCCACGAATCTAATCTGCTGACAATTCTTCGAAAAGTGACATCTCGCCACGGTCCGGTTTTTATTCGAACCATTCCTACAACCTGCTACCGCACACACCACGAGGCGGTTTCCTTCGCACGTCCTGTTAGAGCAGAGATTGTGTTCCCCTTATTACGGGATTCTCATCAATACGGGTATGGGTAATCCAACTGTGTCCGTTGGCATGACCCCGTGTATTTAGGCAAGTCCCAAACGACCACGTTCGGGGACGCTTGATATTCTTCCCCCTTTATAAAGGGGCCGAGGCCTATCCCTCTATCTCCATGCTCGCACATCTCGCGCCCTGAGTTCCAACACCCAAAGCCCGAGCTTAAGTACTCCGGATCTCCGATCATGTCCGGATCTGACCATCAAGGCCGATGGATGGCCTCCTCTGTCACAGAGGAGGATATTGTGAAGCTCGGGGAGGCTGGGTACTTAACCGCCAATGTCAAGCACATGCTTCCTGCTCCCGAACAGGTTATCCCCACTCCCGAGACCAACGAGAGCGTCGTATTCGTCTCCCACTTCCTCTGGGGCTTGGGTCTCACTCTTGATCCCTTTGTGAGGGGGCTCATGCACGACTACAGGCTAGATTTCCACGATCTAGCTCCGGATTCCATCCTCCACATCTCGTCATTTATCGTTGTGTGTGAAGCCTTCCTTCACATTGCCCCCCACTTCGGCTTATGGCTCAAGACTTTTGATGTGAAGCCGAAGATAATTGGGGAGCGACACACAGAGCGCGGAGGTGCCATGATAAGCAGGAACGCTGATGCCCCGTGGCCCAAAGGCTCCTTTCAGGAGGTATCTGATTTATGGCAACGGAGGTGGTTCTATGTCACAGCTCCCCGAGGCTCAAAGTGGGTGGCTACACCCGCCTTCCGCTCGGGCCCTCCACCCCAACTGGCATCGTCGGCCAATGTGGGACTAAAGTGGGGGCCTGTGGACGAAGCAATGCTTCAAAGCCGCATTCGGGAGCTCCTCGAGAGGAATATTAGTCTCGTCAAAATAATCCAAGTAATGCTAGTCCGGCGGATCCTGCCGTGCAAACGCCGGCCTCTCCGGATGTGGGAATTCAATCCAGAAGGTCCGCGGACCCTTCAGCACTTCTTTGGTATGACACCCGAAGGGATGTACAAGTTGTTCTTCGGACCACGAATAAAGTGTCAAGACACCACCGAGGATGCGGGTCTGAGCTGCAATCGCCTTGATACCCAAGTAAGTAACCCCATAACCGAACACCTCGTTTATATTTGTCATAGCATTGCTCTAAACACTGTCCGCAACCAGGATTCGCTTAGAAAGGCTGAGAGGATCAGGTGTCCGGCCCCTCTTCCCAAAGGTTCGTCTGGCCCGGCAATGGCCAGGATTCTCGAATGGACACTTAATCGGGTGCCACCAGAGAAAGCTGAAGGGGAGAGCGGGGAGGCCAAGAGTAGGCCTCACTCATTGCGCATCCGAACCGGAGGAATCAGCGCCTCCACAGAGGAGGAGAACCGGGGGGCGACTCCAAGGTTTCTTCCCCCCGCGGGAAGAAAAGGGCCGCCCCCGTAGACTTGGAGATGGAGGCACCTAAACAAGGAAAAAGAATTTCACCAAAGGACCCTGTTTTGAAGGGCGTCCTCGACGTAGAGCGCCCACCAACGGGCCAGCCCTCCATCGAGCTGTAAGTTTAATTAAGCAAGGATCTGTTTTTGTAGTCCGGCTAGCAGTTCGTCTCAACAGGGTTCGTCCTCGGTGGATCTTCTTTCGGAGATGATGGAGAGCGAAACCCCACCGGCCTCTCCGCCTCATGGGGCGGGCGAACCTGAGGTATCGTCACGGAGGAGTCCGGATCCAATGGGGCCAGAAGCTAACACTTCGGCCGCCCCGAGCCCAGCGCGTTCGGCTCCCCTGGCGGACAACGAAAAGTATCCGGGAGATTCTGGAGTCCGGCCAAACACGCTGATGGGCCTCCTGGAGTGAGCTGATCTCTTGGAGGGTCATCGTACCCTAATGGGTACGGTGTTGGAGAAAATCCCCTCCGCCACGAGCGGTTTAAACGGAGCTTTTAAGAGCTTGCTCAAAGGCTTTGAGGTAAGCCGTAATTTTTAGTTGAACCGCACGCGATACGTGCGCTCTGTATAGATAGTAGCCCCTGAGACTGCGGATGGCAGCCCATGGCGGCAAACGGAGGATCACACTCCCAGATTATGATCGCACCTGTATTAATGCGCAGGTTGCTAAGTGTTCAGCAATAGACCAGGCCGCTGAATGCGCCAAACTAAGGCGGCAGATTGACGTTGTGGAGGCCGACTTCACGCTTGTGAACAAGCGATTCGAGGAGTCGCAGAGTATGCTTTCCTATATCCACATCTATTTTTACAAGAAGGTTGAAATATTAATGTGATGTTATGTAGTTGCAGGCGGAGCTGCTGCCGTTGAGGCCCTGAGGGCAGAGCTTGCTCTAGCCAAGGAGCAAGCCCGGATTAGTAATGCGGCTGCTCTAAAGGCAGCCGAAGAATTGAAGGCCGAACAGGTCGCTCGTCTCCGAAGCGAGGAGAAGATAGCGGAAATGGCTGTGGAGCTGAGGGGCGCCGCCAACCGGTATGAGCTTCTCGAAAAGGAGAATCAAACAAAAGCGGCCGACCCAAAGAAGGCGATGGATCCGGTTAAAGAGATGCGCTCTCAGGTTAGAGACGCACGAGAGGAACTTCGAGAAGCCAGAGAAATCGCTGCTGGAAGACCCTAAGTGTTGCGGATGAAGTTTTTGGATCCAAAGTATGCTCCGTTGGATAAGCTATGGAGCGTCGCAGATGAGTATGCGGACTTGGCGAAGAGTGCGGCTGATGCGACCAAATTATTCAAGGATCATGAGGATAATAAAATGGAGAGGTTGTTCCGGTCGCAAGTTGATGCTCCAGCGCGCTCCTTGCCCTTGAGTGAGAAGATGGCCACCATAGCCGAGCTCGATAGGCTGTCCGGCCTTGCAATGAGGTCTGTAATAGACCATTTGTGGCCAAAGGAGCCGAAGCCGGACAGTTACTTTGGTCTGGTGCAACGATTATTTGGCGCCAGGGCACAGATTGATGCCATGAAGAGATCGGCGTGTATAGAGGGTGCGTGGATGGCTCTTGCCCGCGTGAGAACTTACTGGGCAGATATGGAGGCCACCCGCATTGCAACCCGGGGTCCGCCCGGAAGCCAAGACCCAGCCGAGCAATATTTTGAGCAGGTTATAGAAGGTGCTCGTAGAATAGAGGCCTAGTGCTCCAAGAATGTCATGTTTGAGTGATGAAATTGTAAATAACTATGTGTTTAATTATGGAGGCTGCCTTTTTTGGTAAGATATTGCCTGAAAGTATTATATTGTCTCATGTGCGGCTGTTTATAGATGCATATAATCGTGAAAGTTAGCAGTCGTTGGCTTCGGCCCCCACACGCATAATGCGGGGGTGTTCGAGAAAATATGCGTGAACACACTTGATCCAACGTCTTGGTCCATTAAGGAGGTGATCGCACGTTGAACCAGGCAACCGGACTATATAGCTGTAACACTTTCGCTTAGCCGTAGGAGTTGAGAGGTGGGGCTACTATATAGCCCCTGGTACTTCCGCGTGTGTCCGGATACGGTGCGCGTACTTGACCGGTAGACCGGTCCTTCGTTAATGCGGAGGAATCCTATAGAATCCGATGAGTCCTCGAGTGGTTGACCAGTCTCTCGCTATATCATGACAGTCAGTTTTCGGCTTTCTCTACTGAGGTGCTCGTTCGGAATAACCAGGGCACAATCGCAGTAGTTCTCCTTTGGCTGTCTTAGCCGATAGAACGGAACGTAAGGCAGCAAACCCAGGAGCCGGGCTAACCCAAATTTGACCAAAGACATGATTCGGAGCCGATGCATATAAGGCCAAACTCGTGACGCCGAACACTCCCGAAGGTATTCGGACTTTACAAAATATATTGGACTAAACAATGCCCTTGACCCTGTGATTCCAGGTACGGGCATTGATCTGTCGTGGCAAAGAAGCCTAAAACGCCAGTGTCCCGAATAGGTGTGTGAAATACCCATGGGACGTTGAGCAACAAGAGACAGTAAAGAAGATTTACGCAGGGGCTTAATCTAAAGAGAAACCTGTGGGCGGGGCCCTGCTGCATGTCTGCGCATGTGTCTCCGTTGTGCCGTGTTCTGGAAGGGTGTTGCACTGGTAGTGTCTGTAAGAACGAAAAAGAAAACGTGCGAAAAGTTAGTTATGCTCGAGGGATGTTCGAGGTCCGGCCTGTTGATGAGGCGAGCCAAATGGTGGGCTTGCGTTACATGTTTACAGCCCCTTGTATTATTTATAGGGACACATGTACGACCCCTGACTCGGGTATAACCGAGCCATTGTGAAAATCGTGTATTGGACTCGTCTAACCGTGTCCGTGGTCGCCTAGAGTCCGGTAGTGAGAACTGCCGCATGCTGTTCTGTGTTACCGCTAACTGTGATGACGCCACATGGACCGGGCATCCTGAGTTCAAGGTAGGCGTAGTTCGGTATTGTGTTAAGCCAAGCGAAGGCTGGTCTTCCAAGCAATGCATGATAATCGCTGCTGATGGGAGCGATGTTGAAGAGTAAGTTTTCGCGTCTGAAGTTGTCGAGAGAACCGAATGTTACTTCTAACACGACGGATCCCCAACAATGGGCCACGACGCCTGGAATTACTCCATTGAAGGTGGCGTTGTTTTGATTTATTCTGGATGGATCTATCCCCATCCTGCGGATGGTGTCTTGATATATTAAATTAAGACTACTGCCGCCGTCCATTAGGACACGAGTGAGATGGTATCCATCGATTATTGGGTCGAGCACCAAGGCAGCCGATCCTCCGTGCCGGATACTGGCCGGATAGTCCCTATGATCAAAAGAGATCGGGCAATTTGCCCAGGGATTAGATTGGGGGGGCTACGAACTCTGCGTGAGTTGCGTGTACCATGTTTACCGTTTTGACTTCCAGTGGGAATTGTTTCTGGCCCCTAGTGTTCGGCTGGCGAGGCTCATCCTCGTCTTTGCTTGGCGTTTCCCTTCCCTTATGTTCGGCGTTTAACTTGTCGGCCTGCTTGAAGACCCAACATTCTCTGTGGGTGTGATTTGCAGGTTTGTCGGAAGTGCCATGGATTTGGCACAATCTGTCCAAGACTTTGTTCAGGTCGGATGGTTCCTCTTTACTGCCGTTAAATGGCTTTTTTCCTTGACTGGGTTGAGAGCCCTTGAATCCGGCGTTGATTGCTATGTTGTTCGGACTGTCGTTATTCCGACATTTGTTCTTGGTGTGCCGTGGCTTCCCGTTGCCATCTCAAATTTTGGATGTGCCTGGGTCGCTGGTGCCTTTACGGGCCAACCAGCTGTCCTCGCTCGTGCAAAATCGGGTCATGAGGCTTGTTAAGGCTGCCATCGTTTTCGGTTTTTCTTGGCCGAGGTGTCTGGGAAGCCACTCGTCTCGGATACTGTGTTTGAAGGCCGCTAAGGCTTCGGCGTCCGGAGAGCCGACAATTTGATTTTTCTTAGTGAGGAATCTGTTCCAAAGTTTGCGGGCTGACTCTCTAGGCTTCTGTATTATGTGACTTAAATCGTCCGCATCTGGAGGCCGGACATAGGTCTCTTGAAAGTTGGCCCTGAAAGCATCCTCAAGTTCCTCCCAACTTCCAATTGAGTTTTCGGGGAGGCTTTTCAGCCAATGCCGAGCTGGTCCTTTTAACTTGAGGGGGAGGTATTTAATGGCGTGGAGGTCGTCCCCACGAGCCATGTGTATGTGAAGGATAAAATCTTCAATCCAGACACCGGGGTCCATCGTTCCGTCGTATGACTCTATATTCACGGGTTTAAATCCCTGTGGAAATTCATGATCCAGCACCTCATCCGTGAAGCACAGAGGATGTGCAGCTCCTCTGTATCTGGCTGTGTCGCGGCCTGCTGCCGGCCATTGTTGCTCCCGGTGTTGATTCTGGACTGGTATTCGATCGACATGATCGCTGTGGTGACCATAATCCCACACCGGAGCCTGTCCTCTGGACCCATAGATGGACCTGGCCGCACTGGCCTTTTTGTCCAAGAGCTCTCGTAAATCACGTGTGGTATCCGTGGCTGCTCTATTGCAGCCATGAGCTGGTTTGTCCAACTGAGTAGCCGTATTCTTTTTGGGCCGGACAGGTGCTGCGGCTTCATTGTCAAATTCGGGTAACAGCTTGCGCTTTGGGTAGCTCTTTGTGTGGCGATTATCGCCATGTTTTCCTTCGGTGTTCACCACCTTATTCCATCGTCGGTTGAGCGTATCCTACGCGGCCTTTAATCTTTGCTTCTGCTTCTTCAGGCTCCGCGCTGTTGCCAGGAGTTTTCTGTGGAGTTTGTCTTGTTTGGAATGTTCTTCCGGGATGATGAACGCATCGTCGACCGGACTGTCGGCTTCTTTGGAGGTAGCTTGATGAGTTCGACCCTCTAAATCGGGCGTCTGCTCGGGGTTGTGTTCGGCCTGACCTGGTTTATCCTGCTCCATCGCTGGATCCCTATGGTCGTTGTTTCCTCCGAAATCAACCAAGTGTCATCCTATTTTGGATTATTATCGCCATTTTTTTTGTGACTGGACCTAAGGCGGCGCTTACGCCGTCGTTTTTTCTTTTGCCCGGGGGGTTTATCCTCCGATGTGTCCTTTTTGTCACTATTGTCCTCTTTGGGTGTGTCCACCATGTAGACGTCGTATGATGAAGTGGCAGTCCAGCGCCGCTTGGGCGGTGGTTCCGGATCTTCCCATGTATCAACGTTCATACCGTCGATGTTATTGGGGGAGCTGTCAAGCATGTCTGTTAGGTCGTCGACAGTGGCTATAAAGTGGGTGGTGGGTGGGTCGCGATTTTCCTCGTCCTCCGTATCCCACACGGGCCGTACATAGTTCGGCCAGGGGTCTCTTGACAAAAAGAGAGACTTTAATGAATCCAGCATATCTCCAAAGGGTGAGTGCTGGAAGATATCGGCGGCGGCGAACTCCATGACTGGAGCCCTGTTAGGCTCAATGGGCAAGAGTGCGTGTGGTCCGGAACACACTGCCGGAGACGAATCCGGGGGTCCGGAGACACAGATCCTTTTAGGAGAGGAGTCTGTGTTCGGCTCTAACGCCGGGGAGTACGCGACCTTCGGGGCGGAGTCCATTCACCCGTCCTTGGAAGGCACGACCCGCTCTGGAAGGGAGTCCGGAGCGGTAGCAGGTGCGATGTTCCGAATACTATCTGGCTGCCGATCTAGATCGTGCACGTCGTGATTGTTCGGCGCTCTTGACATAGGCCTAAATCCGTCGAAGATCAAGTCTCCGCGGATATTGGCGGTGTGGTTTAGGTTTCCAAACCTGGCCTGACGGCCAGGGGCGTAGCTATCGCTCTGCTCCAGATGACCAAGCGAGTTAGCCCGCAGTGCGAAGCCGCCGAACACGAAGGTCTGTCCGGGGAGAAAATTCTCGCCTAGGACAACATGGTTAGAGGTTGGAGAAGCCATCTAGCCTTGCAGTGACGACACAGAGGAACTCTCAATGAAAGCACCAATGTCGGTGTCAAAAACGGCGGATCTCGGGTAGGGGGTCCCGAACTGTGCATCTAAGGCTAATGGTAATAGGAGACTGGGGACACGATGTTTTACCCAGGTTCGGGCCCTCTCGATGGAGGTAATACCCTACTTCCTGCTTGATTGATCTTGATGATATGTGTATTACAAGAGTTGATCTACCATGAGATCAGAGAGGCTAAACCCTAGGAGATAGCCTATGGTATGATTGTTGATGATGATCGTGAGTCCTATGGACTGAACCCTCCAGTTTATATAGACACAGGAGGGGGCTAGGGTTACATAGAGTCGGTTTACAGAGAAGGAGATCTACATCTGAATCACCAAGCTTGCCTTCCACGCCAAGGAGAGTCCCATCCGGACACGGGACGAAGTCTTCTGTCTTGTATCTTCATAGTCCAACAATCCGGCCAAAGCATATAGCCCGGCTGTCCGGATACCCCCTTATCCAGGACTCCCTCAGGGGCCTCTCCCTGGCGCGTCCCTTTCTCTCCCCTGGCGGCGGCGCGAGTTCTTTCGGGGGCGGCTTGGCGGCATGGCGCGGTGGGGCTCCAGCCCTGGCTCGGTCCTACGATGGGGTGGAGGGCAGGGAACTGTCCAGTGGTGCTGTGTGCTGCCTCCGTGGCGGCTGCGGCCTGGGGCCCTTGACCCCGATCCGATCTGTAACTGGTGGTGCTCGAGTCTGGGCCATGGCGGCTGGCGAGGTGTGTTGTTCGTTGGGGTGTGCCGACCTCGGAGCTGGCGGCGACGGCACCCGTGGGTGTCGTTTTCTTCCTTGGAGGCGTCGCCGAGGTGTGTCGGCATCTCCACACCTTGATCGGATTATGGTCTCCGGGCGAAAGCCTTGTCTGTTACAGGACCGGCAATGGAGGGCGTCGTTACTCCGTTGAGAGCATCGCAAGTGGAGGCATGGTTGGGGGCTTCTGTTGGCGGTTCTCCGATGCTTTCCGCTGCCCGAGTTGATCTTCGTGGGCGCAACGTACACAACTGCCGGTAATTCCAAGACGATGGCTTTCTTGGGAGTTCGAGTCCCGCTATCCACTCGCCATCTCCTCTCCGGCATTAAGGGTGGGTAGTGCGTTGACAAGGGTTTTTGGGTGGAGTTGTTGTTGTTTGAGTTGATCGACTTTTGTTGTGACGCGGCTAGATGATTAGTTTAGGGCAGGCCTTTTTCCATTGTTTTTGTATTGTCGCGGTGGGGCGTGGAGTTTCAATTACACTTGTTATTGGTACTCTTGTAATTGATTTATGTCTTACATAAAAATATGGTATGCCTAGGCATACTCTCAAAAAAGAAAAGTGATATGTATGTGTCCAATCGTGGATGGTCATCCAGATGGAGCCCGTTTGGCCCCCTTGTGGCTTCACGGGCGGGCGGTCCACACCCATCGGATTAAGAGCGATTGGGTACGTACTCGTACAGTCGTACAGGTACAGCATGTACTTACATACAGAGAGAGAATCAATGAAGATCGAGCTTAGTTAACAGTAGTGCGGTAGCGAACCAACCTGTGGTTGGATGCTTAGAGAGACATAATTTAAGTCCTGATGCGCATATTATTTCTAAATTTATTTCAGAATTTCCGGCTACGCGTATTTAGTGAGAGGATATGTTTCCGTCCATGACAAGACGTCAGGATGGATGTCATACCTGCTTAGTCTTTCAAAGATTTTCATAAAGATTGTACGTGTGTGCGTTTATAAAGATAAATGTATGCATGTACATATGAACGCTTGTGTCTGTACTTTGTGGTAGATAGAACAGTAGTGCTGCAGATACAATTAGATACGTACGCACAACTTGCAGCCGATGGGGCCAAATGATTAATTATTGGGATCGATCGTTGATGAGATGAGATTCTTTTTGACAGCAAATCAAACTAATTAAGAGCTGTTGGTGGCCTAAATCCAAAATGTTTATTTACTATGCATCTGCATGCGGGCTGCTTTGCCGGTGGGTCCCGGCCGACCCCCCGGGAGAGACACTGCGTGGTGGGCCTGGCTATTCTCTGCTCTATACTACTGGAGTACTATTCTACTCTTGTCGGTGAGAGAGGTTAAGACCGCCGTACGACATCCGTACACGCTCTAACAAAGAGAAGAAAAGAGGGTTAATTTGTACCAGCACCACGTCTATTCGAGCCGGCGGGTTTTTGGCTTAGTTGTGTGTAGAGCTAATTAGGTTGTTCGAATATTCGGTGGTCACCGCGTGTCAGACGCGTCGGGTCCGTGGCGTAGGTGTGCGCGTGTGCTTGCATGTGGTGCACCGGCGTGTCCATGCATGAGTACACCTTGTGCGTGTGTTTAGGCCTAGGTTGTTGGCGAGTCGCGTGGTGCGATCGAGGGCGAGTCTGTTGGAGCTTGTCGTGGGCCGCGCGCATCGGTGCGCGACGCGGGCACGATCAGAGCGGGTGGAACATGCGTGATCGGGGGAGTGGAGGCGTGAGTGCGTGCCCAGTGCGTCAGCTCGTGTATAAAACCACACGGTGACCGTTGTAACAGCACAGCGGGTGCTCGAGTTCATGCGCCGGAAATCCTCCTGTGTCCATTGTGTCATCTTCTTCCTCCCTTCTTCTTCCGTGCGTGAGAGAGACAGGCAAGACACACACACACACAGAGAAAGAGAGAGTGCACTGGCGAGCTAGGGTTTAGGGCTGGCTGCCCCAACAATTAGCATCAGAGCTTCGGCCCGGGAGTGATCACCAGCTGGACGCCCGTTTGATATCCGAACATGTGTGGATGTATTAGGAAGAAGTGAGTTTCGCACTTGGAGACAAGCTTAATCATTTGTTTGTCTTGTAGCCCGTAGCAACATACGGGCATTCTACTAGTAGTAGCAATAACTTAGCAAGATCAATATGTAGGAAAATCGTAGGCATTGGATCAATGATTAGTTGGATGATATTCATCATTAGACAATCATAACCTAGGGCGATACGGCACTAGCTCCGGTTCATAAATATAATATAGGCATGTGTTTCATATATAGTCATACATGCTTATGGAAGGAACTTGCATGGCATCTTTTGTTCTACCCTCCCGTGGTAGCGGGTTCCTATTGGAAACTAAGGGATATTAAGGCCTTCTTTTAATAGAGAACAAGAACAAAACATTAGCACACGGTGAATACATGAACTCCTCAAACTACGGTCATCACCGGGAGTGGTCCCGACTATTGTCACTTCGGGGTTGCCGGATCATAACACGTAGTAGATGACTATAACTTGCAAGATCAGATCTAAAACATGGATATAATGCTGATAAAATAAACGGTTCAGATCTGAAATCATGACACCCAGGCCTAAAGTGACAAGCATTAAACATGGTAAAGTCATAGCAACATCAATCTCAGAACATAATGGATATTAGGGATCAAGCCCTAACAAAAACTAACTCGATTACATGATGAATCTCATCCAACTCCTCACCTCCCAACGAGCCTATGAGGAATTACTCACTCCCGGTGGGGAGCATCTTGTAATTGGCGATGGAGAAGGGTTGGTGATGACGAAGATCGAAGATCCCCCTCTCCGGAGCCCCAAAGATACTCCAGATCTGGCCTCCTGACGAAGAACAGGAGACGGCGGCGGCTTCGTCTCGTGAAACGCGATAATCCTTTATCCCCGATTTTTTCTGGAAAAATAGGATTTTATAGCGTCGGATTCAGGGTCTGCGGGGCCACCGGGTGGGGACAACCCACCTAGGCGCGCCCTGGTGGGTTGTGCCCACCTAGGTGCCCCCTCCGCTGGTTCTTGGCTCCAGAAATTCTTTTTTATTGTATAAAAAATCCTCGCAAAGTTTTGTTCCATTCCGAGAACTTTTATTTCTGCACAAAAACAACACCATGGTAGTTCTGCTGAAAACAGCGTCAGTCCGGGTTAGTTTTATTTAAATCATGCAAATTAGAGTCCAAAACAAGAGAAACACGTTAGGAAAAGTAGATACGACGGAGACGCATCAAGCACCTGCAGGCGAAGGAGCAGCTTGCCACCGGCAGGGCGGTCGCGCCGAAGCGGACCTGGCAGAGCACGAGGCGCTGCTCGAGTCCTACTGCTCCGCCCACGAGACCCGCCTCACCCGTTGGCGGCTGGTGGTACCGCCAACGGGTGGCGGAGGTGGTGGCCGCCTACAAAGAGTGCGACAAGGCAGTGTTCAACGAGACTGATGACGAGGAGGACCAGGAAGCCTGCACGTCTGCATGCATGGGCAACGAGGAAAAGTAGTGCATAGTAGGTCGCTGCCGCTCGTTTCATAGGAAGGTCGCCGATCCTCCCTTCCTGTAGAAGCCAAACTTGGTGGGCTCAACATCGTCGGCCTATTAGTCGCTTGGCGGCGACGTGGAGGCAGACAACTTCAGCTCCCGGGGCTCCAAAGGCGGAGCTGGAGAGCGTGAGGCGGAACTGGAGAAGGCGAACCTTCAGTTCTCGGGGCTCATGCTTGGACAAGGGGAACGGGCGCCCATTTCGATTAGGTATTAACTATACCTCTAGAGCCGGACTAGCACCGCTTAGTTGATGTAATGTAATTAAATCCGTCATGTTTGTATGAAATCCGACATGTTTACATTAAATTTGGCCGTGTTTGAACGAATCTCGTCCTGTTGGTTGGTACTGTTGTTAAAATGTATGCGGCTACGGTTTGATGTCGGTCTCCCGCATCCTTATCCATGGAGGGACGCTGAAGGAAATTTGTGGGTCGCGGTTGAAGACGCCCATATTGATGGGTAATGTGTACATATGTATCCCTAATCCCTTTGTGGATAATATGCATGGTATGGTACCATACCACTTTCAGCAAGAGCATGCATGCAGATGGAGCCCGTTTTGGCACATCTTCTCGTACAGTACAGTGAGATGGAAATCAGTGAGGATCGAGGTTAGTTAAGACTTAAGACTAGTGTTGCAGATACAAGACTCAAGACACAACTTGCAGCCGCTGGGGCCAAATCAACGGACTGGATTAATTATTTGGGAGATCGATCGATCGATGATGAGACGAGATTCTTTCTGACAGCAAATCAAACTAATCAGGAGCTGTTGGTGGCCCAAATCCAAAATGTTTATTTAGGAGCACAGTACTATGCATGTGCATGCGCGCTGCTTTGCCAACCCCGGGGAGAGACACTGCGTGGTGGGCCCGGCTATTATCTGCTCTATACTACTGTACTATCCTCCTCTTGTCGGTGAGAGAGAGCCGGTTTATTTAGGACGGCCGTACGGCATCCGTACACGCTCCAACAAAGAGAAGAAACAGGGTTAATCTGTAGCAGCTCCACGGCTTTCTCTTCGAGCCGGTTTTTGGCTTAGTAGCGTGCATAGCTAATTATTCGGCTCTTCAAATATCCGTGGACGCGTCTGGATGTATCTTGAATCGTGGTCAGTCACCTTTTATTTTACATATCCGAACCCTCGTATATCATGCAGCTCATGCAACGCAAACTGTAAACCTACGTAGACCAACAAAAGACATAGTTCGGACGTAATCTGACATAATTCACATCGTAGCAGTCATTGGACGATAAAAAAGCAATTTTTCATCAATGGACAGTATTAAATATTAAAAAAAGAAGAAACAAAGAGACGAACAAGGGTAGAGGAAATCACCATTTTCTGCCCAGCCAGTCCGCCTTTGCCTTGCCCTATGCCTCTGTCGTTGCATCTCGCTCCGACTGCTCGATGGCGAGGCGGAGCACCTTGGCGTTTTTGAGGTGGAGCGCGTTCTCCGGATCCACTGGCGCGCGGCCAACACCTCTTTCGCCGCCTCTGCCTCCCTCATTGCCGCTCGAGGCATCCGTGGTCAGTTTTGAAAGCACGATTAGATCATACTTTTGTGACCGGACAGTGTGTCCGGTGGGTTCGAGAAGCCGACTGTAGATGCTCTTAGGCTCCTCGTGTTTCCCGTCGTTTTGGTGATGAAGGTGGAGGTGGAGTTGGATACGATCTATTTCAAAACACAACAGCCAGCTCTCTCTCACAGGAAAGGGAAAAAGGAGAGTGTACATGATTAATAATCAGCTAAACGTCTTTTTCGACGGCGGGGGACACATATCGCGATCGCATCTCCTGCACATTCCCATCATCATGTCATGTGGCATGTGCCCCATTTGTCCATATATATCCATCATCCCTCCAACCAATCACATGCGAGGTGCAATCATGCATGCAACATGTCACATAGCTATTGGCTTTTTTCTGAATAAAGGAATGATATCTTGCTAGTATTATTATTGCACGAAAAGATATGACCAAGATCATGAGTGCCACCTGTAGATTAGCTAGTACACCGCTCCAGTGAACCGTGCCTTGTGACCATGACTTTCTTCTTCTTCTTTTTCCTCTCAGGGCGAAGATTGAATCGCTTAGCCAGCATCAAGGTACTATTTGTTCAATCAAAATGGCTCCGGTGATTTTTGTAGTTTGTTCATGTGTCATCTTCGTACTTGTTAAAAGGAATCTTATAATAGTAAATGGAGGGAGTAGCATTTTTCGTTCTTCCTATGTGAACAGAAGGGAACACCTTCGACATGCGCACCGACTGATGCACACAGTCATTTCGTAGCTAGCGAGTATTAGATTATGTATAGCTTCTGTACTTATGTACGTATATTGTACGTATTATAACACATCCATTATATATAATGAGATAAGCCATCCCTAGAAGGTTGTGCTGGTTCCCCCAAAACTTATTCTCTTACATGGTATCACGTTAGGTTACGATCGCTTCCACTTTCAAAACCCTAATACCCGCACCGCCGCCGCAGCCGCCGCCGCCTTCACCGCCGCCGCCGCGCCACCGATCGCGCCGCCGCCATGTCGAGCACCGCCACCACCGGTTCCACTGCCGCGGGGTTCCTCCCGGCCTCTCTTGCGGCTCTGCTCAACCTCCCGCTCGATGCCGTCGCCGTTCCGGCTCCGATCGGGACTAGGAGCCTTGGCTCCGTCTACTCCACGCCGCCGGCGCCCTCACTTGGGCGCGACCTCGTGGTCCACACCGCGGCGCCGCCGTCCGCTGCTGACTCCACGGGCGTCGTCCCGCCGCTCCTGCCGGCAGCGGATCACACCGCCCCGCTGGCGGGGTTGGCGGTGTCCGCCCCGGCCGCGGGCTTTGCGGCGTCCGCCCTGGCTGCGGTCCCGCCTCCTCCCGCATCGGCTTCGGTGCCTCCGGCTGCCTCCATGGTGTTTGCACCCCAGGCAACCCCCTCGATGGGATCGTCTTCACCGCCGCCGTTTCACTTCGGTCATCTCATCACCATCAAGCTCTCCGCCGACAACTACATCTTCTGGCGTGCGCAGGTTCTCCCGCTCTTGGGAAGTCACTACTTGCTAGGCTACGTCGACGGATCGCTTCCCTGCCCATCCGCACTGGTAGACAGCGTGCACGGTCCGGTCTACAATCCGGCCCATCGCGTCTGGACGGGGCAGGACCAGGCGAACCTCTCCTCCATCCAGGGGTCGCTATCGCCGGCAGTTGCCGGACTTGTTGTCTTCGCGAAGACGTCTCATGAGGCCTGGACCATCCTTGAGCGCACTTTTGCAGCGCAGTCCCAGGCTCGTGTCTCTGCAATCCGTCGTCAGCTTGGAGAGTGTCAGAAGCTTGACTCCACTGCCACTGAGTTCTACAACAAGGTCAAGGGCCTCGCCGACACATTGGCCTCCATTGGACAGCCCCTCACCGACTCCGAGTTCAACTCGTTTATTGTCAACGGTCTTGATGAGGAGTATGATGCCTTAGTCGAGATCATCAACGAGCGGGGCAACTCGACACCCATGCTGGCACACGAGGTTTTCTCTCGTCTCCTTCTCACTGAGCAACGGGTCGAGACACGCCGCTCCAGGGGCACTGGCTCCCTCTCGGCCAACGCCGCCACCAAGGGTGGTCGCTCTTCTTCATCACCCCAGGCTCCCTTGGGGCTGCCACCGTCGCCCGCCTCGGCCCCCCCACCTACTGCGACCTTACCGGGGGCTGGCGGTCCACGTGTGTGTCAGCTTTGTGGCCGCGATGGGCACTGGGCCTCCAAGTGTCACAAGCGCTTCCAGCGAAGCTTCCTTGGTCTTGGCAATGACGGCAAAGATACACGCAACAATGCCCGTCAGGTCGCCATGGCTGATCGTCCCGCGCCGCAGAAGCAACAGGGACACACTCAGTCCTACTCCATCGATCCACACTGGTACATGGACTCTGGGGCGACAGAGCATCTGACCAACGAGATGGGGAAGCTTCACACTCGTGAACCCTATCATGGCTCCGACAAGATCCACACCGCCAATGGAGCAGGTATGCACATCTCTCATATTGGTCAAGCATCTATTCTCACTAGACATGCCAATAGGAGTCTTCAGCTTCGCAATGTTCTTCGAGTTCCCTCTGTGACACGTAATCTTCTTTCAGTTCCTAAACTCACACGTGATAATAATGTGCTTTGTGAATTTCACCCTTTTGATCTTTTTAGTAAGGATCGGGGCACGAGGGACATTCTTCTTAGTGGGCGGTTGTGCCAGGGCCTCTACCGTCTGGAGCATCCTGGTGTCGCCCGCGTTTTTAGTGGAGTTCGGGTCTCTCCGTCACAATGGCATGCTCGTCTTGGTCACCCGGCCACACCTATTGTCCGTCATATTTTGCGTCGTCATGAGCTTCCTAGTTTGTCTAGTAATAAAGATGTAGCAGTGTGTGATGCTTGTCAGCAGGGGAAGAGTCATCAACTTCCTTTTTCGGAGTCCAGTCGTGAGGTGAAACATCCTTTAGAACTTGTGTTTTTAGATGTATGGGGTCCTGCTCAGACTTCTGTCAGTGGTCATAATTACTATATCAGTTTCGTTGATGCTTATAGTCGCTTTACCTGGCTTTATCTTATTAAACGCAAATCTGATGTGTTTGATATTTTTGTTCAGTTTCAAAAACATGTTGAACGTCTTCTCAAGCACAAAATTGTTCATGTCCAGTCGGACTGTGGGGGGCGAGTATCGCAACCTCAACTCCTTCTTTCAGTCGCTTGGGATAGCTCATCGTTTAGCATGTCCACATACACATCAGCAGAATGGTTCAGTAGAACATAAGCATCGTCATATTGTTGAAGCTGGTCTTACTCTTTTGGCCCATGCATCTGTTCCGTTTCGGTTTTGGAGTGATGCTTTCACCACTTCATGCTTTCTCATCAACCGTACTCCCACTCGTGTTTTAAACATGAAGACTCCCATTGAAGTTCTCCTTAATGAACAACCTGATTATACCTTTTTCAAGGTCTTTGGGTGTGCTTGCTGGCCGCATCTTCGTCCATATAATAAGCACAAGCTTGAGTTTCGTTCTAAGAAGTGTGTTTTTCTTGGCTATAGTTCTCTTCATAAAGGTTACAAATGTCTTCATGTTCCCACTAATCGTGTCTATATATCTCGGGACGTCGTGTTTGATGAGCATGTTTTTCCCTTTGCCAAACTTCCTGTGTCCACTGTTGAACCACCATCTCTGCATTCATCCTCTGTTGCTTCTGACCAATTTGATGATGTTGCATACTCTCCTTTGCTGTTACCTAACCATGGTGCAGAAACCGGACGTGGGGCTCGTTTGGAGCTGTTGGAGGATTCACCATCATCGTCGCCGCCTTCTGATGGGCACGTCGATCGCCCTATGCATGGCATCGACTCGTGTGCCCATGCATGGTCACCCGAAGAGCCCGTCGCGCCGAGCATCTCCACTGCTCGGTCCGCTATGCCAGCGGCCGCCGAGTCTTCAGCGGCTCGGTCTGTCACGCCGGCTTCGCTCGCAGCTCGGCCCGTCACGCCGTCTTCGCCTGCGGCTCGGGTCCTCACGTCGCCTTCATCCGCGGCTCGGCCCGCGACACCGGCCTCGCCCTTGCCCACTATGTCGGGCTCGCCATCGGACCGGTCCGTGACGCCGGCATCCCCAGCTGCTTCGTTAGCCCCGCCGGGTTCGCCTGTGGGCCGGCCTTCTTCGCCAACCGAGCCCGAGGCTACCGCGTCTGGCTCTGTGTCACCGGCTGACTCATCAACGTCGCCGTCCTCCAGCCCGTTGCAGGCTGCTCCGTCGACCTCTGTGGTTCCTGTGTCCCGACCACATACGCGTAGTCGCAGTGATATTTTCAAACCCAAGGAACGTAAGGATGGTATGGTTGCTTGGTTGGCTGCTTGTTTGGCTGCTGCTGTTGCAGATCCATCTTCTGAGCCTCGCTCATATCAGGCTGCCATGTGCATTCCACATTGGCGAGAGGCTATGGAGCAGGAGTTTCATGCTCTCCTTCGTAACAAGACATGGACTCTCGTTCCTCCACCACCACGGGTAAATGTTATTGACTCAAAATGGGTATTCAAAGTGAAGAAGCATTCGGATGGATCTATTGAGCGTTACAAAGCACGACTTGTTGCTCGCGGTTTTCGGCAACGCCATGGTCTTGACTATGTGGACACCTTCAGTCCTGTCGTCAAGCCTACCACTATTCGGCTTCTTCTTTCCATTGCTGTTTCTTGTGGTTGGTTACTTCGTCAACTTGATGTGCAGAATGCTTTTCTACATGGAGTTCTGGAGGAAGAGGTTTATATGAAACAACCACTTGGTTTTTCCGATCCTGATCGTCCTGATTATATCTGTCGTCTCAACAAAGCACTATATGGTTTGAAGCAAGCTCCTCGTGCCTGGCATGCCTGCCTTGCCTCTTCCCTTCGTGCTCATGGGTTTGTGCCGTCCACTGCTGACACTTCATTATTTCTTCTACAGAAGCCAGAAGTCACTATGTATCTTTTGGTATATGTCGATGATATTATCCTTGTCAGCTCTTCTCAGTATGCTGCTGATGCTCTTGTCTGCTCTCTTGGTGCTGATTTTGCGGTCAAAGATCTTGGGAAGCTTCACTACTTTCTTGGAGTTGAGGTCACTTCTCGTGCTACTGGTCTTGTCCTTACGCAGAAGAAGTACTCCTTGGATTTGTTACAAAGAGCTGGCATGCTGAAGTGCAAACCGACAACCACACCCATGTCGTCTACCGACAAGATTACGGCTATTGATGGTGAGCTTTTGTCTCCTGCGGATGCCACAGAGTACAGGAGCATTGTTGGTGGACTTCAATACTTGACGATCACGAGACCAGATATCTCTTATGCTGTTAACAGGGTTTGTCAGTATCTTCAGGCTCCCAGAGATACTCATTGGGCTGCTGTTAAACGCATTCTTCGTTATGTTCAGTTCACCCTGACATTTGGTATGCATATTCGGCCGACTTCCTCTCGAGTCCTTTCGGCCTTCTGTGATGCAGATTGGGCTGGTAGTCCAGATGACAGGCGATCCACGGGGGGTTATGCAGTATTCTTTGGCTCTAATTTGATCGCCTGGAGTGCTCGGAAACAGGCTACTGTGTCACGTAGCAGTACTGAAGCTGAGTACAAGGCTGTGGCTAATGCTACTGCAGAGATTATTTGGGTGCAGTCTTTGCTTCAGGAGTTGGGTTTGTCTCAACCACAGCCTCCTATCCTTTGGTGTGATAACATCGGTGCTACATACCTTTCTGCAAATCCGGTATTTCATGCCCGAACGAAACACATTGAAGTTGACTATCACTTTGTACGGGAACGTGTATTACAGAAGCAACTCCAGATCAAGTTTATCTTCATATAAGGATCAACTTGCAGACATCTTCACTAAGCCTTTACCTCTGCCACAGTTTGAGGCTTGTAGGCGCAATCTTACCCTTCTTAGTTCTTTAGAAAGTGGCTAAGATTGAGGGAGGGTGTTAGATTATGTATAACTTCTGTACTTATGTACGTATATTGTACGTATTGTAACACATCCATTATATATAATGAGATAAGCCACCCCTAGAGGGTTGTGCTGGTTCCCCCAAAACTTATTCTCTTACAGCGAGTAGCGAGCCTGTCAGGCATCTATATTCTACATATGATTTCTACTGCGTATGAACGTGGCCGATTTTGTTCTTTCGGAGTAGTCCATCGGCCGACCGTGGAATGTTCATTGAGGTGTACGCACGCACGCTGTTTTCTGTAGATGAATATAAAGATGCGTGCTTTCTTCAAGACATGTTTCGGCAGGCTCTCGTGGCTGCATGCATGTTTCTTCAAGACACGCATGTTGAACGTAGTATCTTCATGCAATGCAAGCAGAATTAGCATGTTGAACGGATCTGTCACGCTGCTGCATGTTACGTGTCCCCTACAGTTATCCATCTCGTTGTCCCTTTCCTTAATTGACAGGATCAGGTTACTGTCGCTTCGGCTGGCCTGGACGACGATGCATTCGGCCTCTATACGTCAGACGTGTGCAGGGGGATGAGATCAGACCAGATCAGCCTCCCTCTCTTCTCACAAAAACAAAATGATCGATCCAATGAAGATGAAGCAAAGTCACATGGCTCACTGCAAACTGAAAGGAGATCAAAAATTTGTTCCGACGCCGGGACTTGGACCCGGTTCGCTCGGGTGAGAGCCGAGTATCCTAACCACCTAGACTACCACGGATTTGTGTGCTATTTAGAATGAGAAGCTAGTTCGACAAATGTAGTTGTGATGCATGGTTCACTGTGACGGCAACCACAACACAATAGGCTCAGTCTGCAGTTCATGTGCTATACAGAAATCTAGTTAATCACTATGGAAATATTGGCACTTCTACTGATACATAAATAAAATCTACCTACACACCTGAAACAATTACATCTAGCTAACAACTTACTTTGCAAGCACGAGACACTGTTGAGGCAATAATGTCAGGACCAATAACTAGATCAGTAATCAATAATGTCACGGTCAACTGTCATATTAATTATCAAGAGCACAACTCGGTTTTTCTTGTCAAGGCATACAAGGATGTCATGCAGTCATCCTTAGACGGTCTTCAGGGACAACTTAGTAATGCCAGACAACCGGGTGTATCGATCTGTATACTTTTAGAAGAAAAGCTAGTAACGCATGCGTTGATGTCTAGCTGGTGTGAAGGGTCTGGGCATGCCACATAGCATCGATCGCCGTCTTGGCTCAGCTCCCCAACAAGGGGGCAATAGCCTGCAGAGTTGGACATAGTATCATTTATGTGCTTCCATTGGCGATGAGTGACCCTAGAACACAGTGGTGGGCGCAGGTCACAACATTGACAACGCCCGTACCAGCAACAAGCCTTTCTCCGGCCTTAGTCGGTTGCATTAGCGTGCACCCTAAAATTCTTGATGCCTCCAAAGCCTACATGACCCATGACCAGTGACATGTGTGTCAGCTTATTACTATTTTTACGAATCTGCAACTATATATATCTACGCCATGTTGGGCCAGCGCACCATAAGCTAAGGTCTTCGCACGTGTATCTTGTGTTCTAGCTTCACAGGGTTCTACTGAGAGAAACAAGAGAAGCATGCGGGGATATATACTGAGTCAAATATGACTGTGATTTTTCTCATGAACAATTAGAGCTCTCATTACTTTCTCCCACCACGGAATACCTATCCACTTTCTGAGTATTTTTAGAAAATGTGGGAAGGGGGGAAATGAAGTGGCCCCTTAGCATTGTTATGTCCTAGCAAGAGGACCGAGAAATTATGATAGTGTGTAGTGTTGACTTCTTATCGAATAATTGAATGAACGCACAAACTTAATGGATGGCAAACTGATTACTACATGCCCTCGTTCCGTGACGGTACATTGACTTCAAAGTCAAGAAAATAATAATTAGTTGATGAATTGACATTGTGGATCATTAGTTCAATTTTATGGCTCGTGTGCATCACCATGGTGCAGAGGAGTACCCCCTCTTCGGATGAAAGAATCAATCATAAATGTTTGTCCATGTACGCATCAAAAGAACTATTTCCTTTGAGTTTCGGTTTGCCTGCTAACTCCTCTGAATGTAGGGCATGTTTGGTTGATGTCTTGGCCAACTTCGCCAAGAAGCAATCTCGGGCTTCCGATTTGAGCGTTGCTTGTTCCCGACTTCGTGTGAGCCCCCAATCCATAACACGGACCAAACAAACTCGTCTTTTGCCAGCTCAGGCTATGGTGACCCTGCAAGAATCCTCGCCCTCCTCGACCAATTTTGTGGAACATGAATAGACTAGCGAACTCTTGGTTTAGGTGATATCCATGGAGTCAAGTCACGGGGGTCTCTGACAGTTGCACCACAAGTAAATTATGGCAGCCCATCTTTTGGGCCCCACTTACTTGTGGTGTGCTTTGTCGATTGCACGCCACCAGTAAGGTCTTTACTAATGGCTTGTACCTTCTATTCACACGCCACTAGGGTGAGGTGACGGTGTCATACACTGGGGGTGGCTCACTCGGGGAGCCCGGCCTCAGCCTTGACCAGGGCCAAGAAGGTGGAGGTTTAGACAGAACCCTAAGGAGGCTGTTGGAGGCCTTCTTGCCCTCCAAGATAAGGTCGGCGGCAAATTAGATATCATCTACCCCTCTGTAAACCCTAGACCTCCTCCGCCTATATAAGGGGAGGCTAGGGAGCTAGCTCTCAATCCAATCTAATCTTAGATAGCAACTCTTGGTAGCAAACTCATACGCCATTGTAAGCTCTCGCACGAGGTATCTCTCCACCATGAATAAGAAAAACAAGCAGGATGTAGGGTATTACTCTCCGGAGGCCCAACCCTGGGTAAAACCCTCGTGTGATCTCCGATCAAAGACTTCCAGCTGCGCTTGGACCCTTAACGAGGGATATGGCGGTGTTTCGCACCATCGTGTGGGACCCAAGCATAAACTACTAACGGCGTGGTCAAGGTAAGGCACACTACCACTTTGTTACTGATTTGTGGTGTTTGGGTCACGTGTTGCGCCACTAATGGCTTTGAAGCCTCGCTCATCAGCAAAGACACTCCTCCTTGCAAAGCAGCATTGTCTTCTTCCCTGGGTAGTCCTGCTGAGAACAACATGAAGGAAGCACAAGTGGTGAAGATCATCTCAATTGGAGACCACACCACATGTCCAACAAAAATTATTTTATTATTACGTGTAGTCAGAAAACTCAGAATCCCCAAGCACACAGATGAAATATCAATCATATAGAACTTATCGGCCCAGGTAAAAAAAAACATGTAACCAAAATAGAGATTGCTAATAGAGCAGCATGAACTAAACCAGTAAAGGACATCCCATGCATATACGGTCTTGATTATCGTCCGGGAAGATTATTCCCAGAAGGGAATGGATGAGATCCTGCATGCAGATGGAGCCAGCTTGGCTTCACGGGTAGGGCCCATCTTAGCCATCCAGCATCCACAGGTCCACAGCCAGCGAACTAAGATCAGTTTGGTACGTATTCGTACAGCCGTACATGTACAGCACGTACGTACGTACGTACGTACAGGAATCATTGAAGATCGAGGTTAGTGAAGGCTAGTGATGATACAATTACGTCCAACGTACTTTGTGGTACGATACAAGTTGCAGCAGCTGATTGCTGCAAATAATGACGATTAATTATTTGGAGATGATGAGATGAGGCGAGGTGCTCCAGACACTAATTGCTTGTTGTTTGTTCGTTCGTTTACTCCCTCCTTTCCGGTTTAGAGAGTTGATCTTAATATTTTGGTTTTTTTCAATTCAAAGGTTCCATCTTCGTCTCCTATTGAGATTCCGAGGCGCATTAAATTTAGAATTCCGGCCAAGCCGCCACCTCCACCGGCGGATGTCTTCCGAAGTCAAGTCTCAGGATGTGTGGAGTTTTGCGGTAGCCTTCTTCTGCGGATCGTTATCAGCGTTCCATCGGCGGATGGCGGAGGAGGAGGAACCTCTAAGGATGGGGATGCCTTTTCCTCTATAGCTCTATCATGTCAAAAAAAGAAGGAAGAAGAAGAGAAGTTAGGATTGATTAGCTAAACGTCTTGTCGATGACATCCCCATCGTCATGTGGCCGTACCAATGGACACTCCAACCAATCACATGGGAGCTGCAATCATGCACTATTATTGCTATTGCCTTTTTTCTGGCTATAAAGGAAAGATATCGTGCTGGTATTATCATATTGTACGTAAAGATAGGACCAAGATCATAACACCAGCTGATTAGCTACTACATCACTACAGTGAACCATGCCTTGTGCTACCTGATCATGCAGGATTAGCTTCCGCGTCAACAAAGTGCATGTATCAGGTTTTCTTAACATCCGGCTTTCCTCGATGATGCATGTCATGGTGTGAAGAACTTAGCCATCAACAAGATGCTCTATATCTTACGACACCTTCTTGAATTGAAATGGCATGGGTGGTATTTTTGTTTGTTCGTGCCATGTTCACATTTGTCAAAAATCTTTGTTCAGAAAAACGTTAAAAAAAAATCTGCCTAGATGATCAGCCCAAGAACCAACCAGGGTCTTAATTAGAAGCAAAGAAATGTAGAGCAGGCAGAGTGCCGAAGCCTTTGTCTCATCAATATTCAGGACTAGTACTATATCATATGCAACATGGTCGTCTAGGCAGATCCACCAATCTCTTTCGTCCAAATTGCACCATGCAAACAAGCGAGTCGGATCAAAGTTAAAGTTGGTGCATCTGAAAATAAGATAAGCGCTGTCACTTTCGTCTCGTCTGTGTCTCTCCGGAGACTCTGTACGTGGTCCGCCATAGGGAAAGACCAGAAAGGCGAACCTCTGATCTCTCTGCCGAATATAAGACCTTTTCCGGGCACAATGACAGTGTTAAAAACATCTTATATTCTACACATGATGTGTACGTATGTACGAGGGTGCTTTTGTTCTTTCCGAGCAAAGTCCATCGGCAGACCGTGGCATCTTCATTCAGGTGTACGTGTACGCTCTAGTCTGTATAGATTAATACAAAGATGAGCACTGTCTTCAAGACAATTACAGGAAGACGAATTCATTAGCAGAGAGGAGTTGGCCAGTTGATGTGTCACGCCGTTGCATGTTACGTGTCCCCTGATTGCTTCCTTATCTTGTCATCAATCTCCATTTTCCTCAGGTTCTGTCAGATCAGATAACTGTCGCTCTGCCAACTTTTTTTTTCTAACTGGGATAAACCCGTTTTCATTATATTATCCAAAGGGAAATGCAATGCAGATCAAACAAGAAAGGTTCAGAAGGCGGCAAAGCGAAGAAGCGAGTTCAAAGCACGACTTTTAGAAAAACACCAAAAATGCTCGTAATCGGGTCATCTTCCATGGGGCGAAAACCCGATGGCATGCCCGGTACGAGTAGGGAACTGCGATGGGGGCTTTAGGCTCCAAGGGTTCACTGGAGCGGTTGTGTGCTGGTCTGGGTGGAAGCTTTGTAGTTGATGGGGGTCAATGCCAGTGAAGATGGCATTCACGGGCATTGCTTTCCTTCTTGAAGGTGTTTTCGAAGTCCTTGCTTACAATTACTCCAGAATGTGGCTGTGTTAGGTGGAAGTGGTCTGTTTAGTTTATCGCCGGTGGTTCTTTCCCCTTCTTTTGTTCTTGTTTTTTGTGGTTTTCGGTCTAGTTTCACTTATAAAACAGGCCTCTCTATACTTTGTTTTTCGTCTCGGAGTGAAATCGGCAAAATACCTGCCTTGGAAGCTAATTTGTTCACTACACACCTACATCGGTCTCAAAAGTGAACTGCCAAGCAGGTCGTTCCTTTATAACCGTGGAACCGTAATTCACATCCACATTCCCTTTTTTGTGCAGGCATACAACACAGTGTGTATTGGAGAATATAGCTCTACGGCTCTACCAGACAATCTTGCCATACATGCATTGCCGTTTGGCCGGAGCTGAATGGGCCAGGTATGCTAAAGAGCATCAAATGTCATCTCGGCACAAATCTAGCCATACATGCACTAGCTTGCATTATTAGCTTAATAGCTTGCATTGTGCCAAGAGCATCAAATGTCATCTCAGCACAACTCCTCTGGAAGAGTGCTTACTAGCTTGCATTATTAGCTCGTAGCATGTAATTCTCAATGCCTCCCAAACCTACATTACTCATAACCATTGATATATGTGTCATCCCTTTTCTTTCCTCCTTGTGTGAACGTACAACTATATCAATCTATCACTTATATAGTTGGCGGGCTCACAATTAGCTAAGGTTTCAAAACGGGTATATTGTTGGAAAGTCTCATAGCTAGGATTCCAAGGAGACAGATGAGAGAAATAAAGGTGACACATATATATATTGAGTCAGATACGAGTGTGATATTAATTGCGAGAGGGGAAAAGCTTCTGAACAATGATAACTCACAATTTTTGGCACACCTACATGATGTCGAATTAATCTTAGAGCATGTGAAGTAAGAGAGATAAAGTAGTCGGGAGTAGTTTCGTGACTTCATTGCAAGAGGATCTAGAACTTTTTGCACCAGGTAGTGTTGAGCAAGATTTTAAATTTCACAAACATATATTTTTTATTCCTCCCTGTAATGTGTGAAACTTCATAAATTCTTTTGGATTTTGATCTATCAAATATTACTTTATTTTTTAACTAATCTTGATGGAGTTAACTTTTCTAGAGTTAGTTTCAATCTGGCTCGAATTATTGGGCTTAAAAATATTTCGGTACCCACAAAAATTAATATTTCATTGAATTTTCTAAACTTGATATTGGTTTTGTATTGAGTCATTATAGAAACCAAAAATTTGTAATGGATGGCAAACTGATTATGTCCACTTTAAAGTCGGCTATGAAAAGTAATGTGTTGATTAATTAACATTGACGGTGTACACACCAGAACAAGTATCTCCTTTGAAAATCATTCTGCCTAGCAATCTGCTTCAGATGACAACTACCAACTTGGATCGTGATGAGTATCCTCCTGACTGAGATACTTGGGGTAGGGGAAGCCATTCATCGGGTGTGTTCAAGCAAACTTGTTCCGACCCACATTGGCTAGTTTCCAATCACACACCACAAACTCTGCTATTACTACATATCTACTGCAATCAGTGCGACATGCAATTCTCGATGTCTCCCAATCCTGCATATATTCAGGATTGCGAAAGCCTATCGTGATTAAATTGTGACAACTTTAACTTTGGTGGATACAAATGCAATCACATGTCGATGAGTCTATGACACACTTGTTGCATGTAAGCTCTCGTCACAAGTATAGAATGATCTAGCATATCTGTCTCCTGAAGAGATGGCAGAGAAATGTTGTAATAAGTATAAGTATCAAGGATGGTTGAAGTGTAACGTTGATGTGTTACATAAGAGACTTTATATAGAAATCTAAGAGTGAGTGATTTGTTGATATTTAACTTTCATTATTTGCTTTTGCTATGGCGCACCTACCTCTTTGCATGTAAACTTAAAGATAATGAGCAGGGAAGGAATGCAATGCGACAGTTTTAATTTCTTGTCGTCTGAGGCATGATAACCAGAAAGTTGAGGCAACTACAAAGAATTAGTGGCCCATCCTGCATGATGATCACATGCCAAGTTACTTGATACTCAATCGGTGGTAAAATATAAGATGTATAAAATTTCAAAAGTCAAACATTACAAAATGTTCATCCATATCTTTTACGTGTTTAGACGATTAACATTGTTGGCTGCCACTCCGCGAAAAACGGATTCGCACCGCGTCTCCCAGCCCAGGGTGACTCGGGCGCGGCCACCATCCACGCACCAGCGCCACCCTTTCTTCACCTCTTGCCGCCGCCGCCGGAGAACACCGCAAGGCGCAACCCGCGCGGCTGACGGTGGCGGCAGGGCGCTCTCCCGCGGAGGCTTCCATGGCAACAAGTTGGGAGGTGCGTCGTCGCGCGCTGGGGCTCAGGATCCCGGGCCATTTGGGGTTGCGTCGGTGGAGGTTGTTAGGCGTGCCACTGTCCAGATCCGTTCGTCATAATCCAGGGGACCCCTGAGGTGGTTGGCTCTGCTATTCTTCGTGCTCCGTAACTTCGATCGGCTTCATGTCGAACTCCTCGATATGGACACCGACGTGTTTCGGTCTTCCTCTCGGTGATCCTAGTCTTTGGCGCATGGCATCACTGGATATCTAGATCGGAATTGATCCGGTCGGGCGGGCTCTCATCTTCGGCCAGAGAGGCTTCATGAGTGCGTGGCATGAAGCTTCACTGTCTTATCGGTGCCATAGGACATGTCTAAGTATAGATTTCCATGGCATCCACAGTGGTGAAGAAAGTCATGGTGGCTGTGATCAGAGACTTGTAATGGCGGAGAGGAGTTTTGGTTGCATTGAAGACTGGCGGCACGGGTTTTTTTCCCTGTGTGTTGGGTGTTGAGGAGTTGCAGCGGCGGCCTTGGCAGGAGGGGGCGACAACATGGGCGGCCAACATTTTTGGGGGTGCTTCTCAAGTACCGAGCCAAGATCTCCAGGGTGAAAGCCAAGGTCCGGCCTTCGTTGGTTGTGCCTGGCAATGGTCTTGCGAAGGCATTATTTTTGGGATCTCGGACTCTCTCCCCGGGTGAAAACTCAAGATCCTTGATCGGGCGACTACAACGTGTGTGCATTGTTTCCTTCTTGAAGGCGTCGCTTTTGGAGAACCTCTTCTGTAGTCCGGGTGTTATATTTTATGGTGATTAGAGTGTTGCTAGTGCGAGTGTTTCATCACTGCGACTGGTCTTTTTTTTTAATATTTTTTTTGGCTGTGTGCATCCTTGATGTCATTCTATATCGTGTTGGTGCTGAGGCTGGGTGTAATTGACATCACCGCGATATTAACATATTCCCTTTATCAAAAATATCTTTTATGGGCATATTCGGGATTATAGTGAAGAGCTCCACATTAGACTCTATTGTTAAAGGGGAAAGTGTATGTAGTCATTCGCACACAACCATTAATGAGAACACAAGTTAGAAAGCTCAGAGTCAATTTGGAAATCATGCCATTAATGCAACTAATTAGGAAAATAGTTAATTATATATGCAATTAATGACATTTATTTAAGTGTTGCGCCGAATAAATTTTAAAGCAAGCCATTAATTAATTTACTGCCTAATTAATTAAATGCAGCAATGACTCGACTTTCAAAATGATTTGACACGAAAAAATCATTATTGAAATGGATCTAATTAACTGCACATGTAATTAATTGTTTGACTAATTATTTTCATTAATGACCTGATTTCTATATTTATTTGGTGTTGGGTTTCTAAATTATTTTTGCATTAGTGGTTGGGTGCGAATGACTACATACACATTTTTATTTAATAGTGGAGATTAATTAAATAGGTAGGCTGTTAATTTGACATGCATATAACTAGAAGTAGGGATTTTTTTTCCAATTAGGCATGAACTAATTAATTAGAGATGCAGTTAATCACATTGAATCAATTTGAAAATGCTCCCGGCATAGGATGGCCAAGCTCTCACTGACGTTGGTGACTACCAATAGGCTCCTGCTGACGCTGGCAAAGGGAAGAAGCGAGTTCAAACCACCACATCAAAAAGAAAACACTACAAATGCTCGTAATCTGATGGCATGTCCGGTAGGAGTATGGAGCGGCGATGGGAGTTGTAGGCTATGTCCGATCATTCCCAGGGTTCAATGAAGCGGTTGTGTGTGTTGCAATGTTTACCTCAGATCGATCACATCAAAACATAAGTGTCAGGCGGCTGGGAATCCCTCCACATTTCCCACTAGATCGAGGCGTTATCGTTAGTTTACAGGTAGCTGGTTAGGCTTACCTACGAGATGTGGCTAGGTGGGGCACTTCCGGCACATCACATTTACCAGCGCTGAGCCTACTGAGACCGTCTGCCGATCCACTAGCTAAAGCATGTTCTTGTCTTAGCTAGCCTGGGCATCATACAAAAATAAAATAAAATCAAAACGGCCTCCTAGAAATCGACCTATGGGAACCGACTTGATGCAACATTATTCCATAGAGGTCGGTCGTTTGCATCAATGAATCAATATCAAAGGAAGCTACCACTTAATTAGCATGGCCGACTTCCAGGATCGTGTTAGCCAAAGCATCCTGGTAAGTAGTGTCTTTTCTCGTAGTTGCGGATGCTTGCGAGGAGGTTAATCATAAGTAGGAGGTTTGTTCAAGTAAGAACAACACCTATGTACTGATCCACCCACATATCAAATTATCAAAGTAACGAACACGAGTTAAGCCAACATGATGAAAGTGAGTAGATGAAATTCTTGTGTACCCTCAAGAACACTTTGCTTATCATAAGAGACCATTTTGGCCTGTCCTTTCCCTCAAAAGCATTGGGCTACCTTACTACACTTTCATTAGTACTACCGTTACTTGCCCATTATAAATTATCTTGCTATCAAACTACTCTACTACTTACAATTTTAGCACTTGCAGACATTACCTTGCTGAAAACAACTTTTCATTTCCTTCTGCTCCTCGTTCGGTTCGACACTCTTACTTACCGAAAAGGCTACAATTGACCCCATATATTTGTGGGTCATCACATCTTCTTTTTTCTCGTTGTACCATCATGACCCTCCACTCCCCCCACCAACCGGCACCTGACACGTCTCCAACGTATATACTTTTCCAAATACTTATGCCCTTATTTTGGACTCTAATTTGCATGATTTGAATGGAATTAACCCGGACTCACGCTGTTTTCAGCAGAATTGTCATTGTGTTATTTTTGTGCGGAAATAAAAGTTCTCGGAATGACCTGAAACTTCACAGAGTCGCGTTTTGGAATTAATAAAAAGTATTGGCGAAAGAATCAACAGAAGGGGGCCCACACCCTGGCCACGAGGGTGGGGGCGCGACCCCCCTAGGGCGCGCCCCCTGCCTCGTGGGCCCCCTGGGCCTCCACCGACCTCAACTCCAACTCTATATATTCACGTTCAGAGAGAAAAAATCAGAGAGAAGGATTCATCGCGTTTTACGATACAGAGTCTCCCGCCAAGCCCTGTTCTTCCTCGGGAGGGCTGAACTGGAGTCCGTTCGGGGCTCCGGAGAGGGGAATCTGTCGCCGCCGTCGTCATCAACAATCCTCCATCACCAATTTCATGTTGCTCACCGCCGTGCGTGAGTAATCCCATCGTAGGCTTGCTATGTTCTAAGATTGGATGAGATTTATCATGTAATAGAGTTAGTTTTGGTAGGGTTTGATCCCTGGTATCCATTATGTTCAAAGATTGATGTTGTTATAACTTTGCCATGCCTAATTCTTGTCACTAGGGCCCTAGTGCCATGATTTCATATCTGAACCTATTATGTTTTCATGAATATATGTGAATTCTTGATCCTATTTTGCAAGTTATAGTCACCTACTACGTGTTATGATCTGGCAAACCCCGGAGTGACAATAGTCGGGACACTTCCCGGTGATGACCGTAGTTTGAGGAGTTCATGTATTCACTAAGTGCTAATGCTTTGGTCCGGTACTCTATTAAAAGGAGGCCTTAATATCCCTTAGTTTCCATTAGGACCCCGCTGCCACGGGAGGGTAGGACAAAAGATGTCATGCAAGTTATTTTCCATAACCACGTATGACTATATTAGGAATACACGCCTACTTTACATTGATGAACTGGAGCTAGTTCTGTGTCACGCTATGTTATAACTGTTGCATGATGAATTACATCCAACATAATTATCCATCGTTGATCCATTGCCTACGAGCTTTACGCATATTGATCTTTGCTAAGTTACTTCTCCGTTGCCATTGTTACGATTGCTACAAAACTGCTACTGTTACTTTTTCCAATGTTACCGTTACTTCCATACTACTTTCCTACTAAATACTTTGCTACGGATATTAAGACTTCCAGGTGTGGTACCTAAATTGACAACTCAGCTGCTAATACTTGAGAATATTCCTTGGCTCCCCTTGTGTCGAATCAATAAATTTGGGTTGAATACTCTACCCTCAAAAACTGTTGCGATCCCCTATACTTGTGGGTTATCAAGACCTTTTTTTGGCACCATTGCCGGGGAGCATAGTTCTATTCTCTGAGTTACTTGGGATTTATATCTGTTGATCACTATGAGGAATTTGAAAGATCAAAGAACCAAGATTTTTCCCTCAACTAAGAGGGGAGGTAAGGAATTGCCATCTAGCTCTACACTTGATTCACCTTCTATTTAAGTAAACTTGCGACACCTACACCTGCTATTGATTCCGTTATGTCGCATTTTATTGATGATGCCACTTCTGCTATGCATGATGCTTATGATGATACTACTTCTCTGCTTGATAATAATGTGCCACTAGGTGAATTTCTTGATGAACAACTTGCTAGGGTTAGAGAGAATGAAATTACTGAAACTGATGATATTAATGAAAGATGATGAAGATTCCCCCCCTAGATATGAATTGCCTGTTGTACCTGAGGGTTATATTATGGATGAAGAAACTGCTAGAGACTTTCTTGCTTGCAATGATAGATATGATCTTAAGAAACTATAAGCTAAGCTGAAAGAAAAGTCTTTGAATCCTAGCCCAACTTATAAAGGAAATAAATTTCATGGAACGTCCCTGAAGGACATGTGTGGAAGAGCAACTACACGCGTGGAAGAAAACATGTTGATCTGCCAGGAAAGCATCCACTACAGTCTGCATGTCCACCATCGCTTCTCATCACTGACCAAGCCCAAACCCGGCCATAGCTACCGTCGGGCAAGGCAAGGGCCCAAGTAGACCATCTGCCTCCAAAAATTGGAGGGGGCACCGACCTCTATGACCGAGTATATTATAGATCACCATGTTCTAGAGACCACAAAACATCAATCCATGTCCCCAACACCAAGGATGAAGATGGAGCATGGGCACAGACGAACCTAGTCCAATGTCTTGGACTGGGATCACATAGAGACAAACATGCACCACCAAAGAATCTGCAAGAAAATCCGATCTCCCCAGGACCACTTGTCGGGCGTCCAGATTTAAGGTTGACATGGAAAAGAGCGTGTCAAATTCCAAACCGAAGGAGAAGGCATGAGATGAGCATGAAACCATTATTGAGAAGAACTAGGAGGACCCAAGCCACTGAAAGAGCAAAGAAAACATGCAATCGTCCATAGCCATCCCGCTTTTTATCTCCAAGGGTTGAATAAAGGAACAAGGCAAAATAGGAGTTTAAGATAGATAGCAAAGAGAACAACAACCACCATGAATCCAAGGAGGGGTAAGTAGGGCGAACAAAATCAAGAATAAAAATAAAAGGGAACAAATCCCTGATCCAGCGCGCATGTCCCCTGAAACTTCTACCACCGCCATGGTGCCAAGCTCACATAAGACAGGGAGGTGAACCACATGATCTAGAAAAGCGCCAACACAAGCCTGACGTAGGACCTCCAATCTTCTACCTTGCACCCGTGCTGAAGTCTTCATCCCAAAGGAGATGAGATGGGCAGGAGGAGAAAGGAGATGACATCTGGTTTATTTTGAACGGGTAAAGACCCAAAGGCCACTAGGGATGCATAACTAGGGATACTAAGTCCCTCTCCCCCTCCTCTTCGGCCGACAAAGCTGAAGAGAGGAGATGGAGACCAGACAATGAAACAAGCTAGGAAGAGGAACTGATGGGCTACAAAGGAGAGAGAAAGAGAATACGAATGAACGAGCTCTGCCTACTCAGGCTCAGGGGTTGGGGATGATAAAATTCAACCAGGTGGAATTTGTATGCCCGACCCCCTTTTATAATTAATTAAATCACCATAGAACAAATTGTTTTATAGTTCATGTTAAAAAATTATATTTTATAGGGCAAAAGATTTTCATCAATAGGTTGTTCAGAGAGAGTTTGGAGTAAGTTTCAACTGCCAGGGATAAGAAAACAAATATACAAAAGTCTACCCACCTAAACAATATTATACAAATGAATTGCCACACACATAATTTTATGATTGTCAGCGGTTTTTGTTGACGATCCTCGTGTTGTGTTTGTTTCAAATCTTCCAATTCACGAGCATGTTAAGCGAAGCCATTGCCTTCCACCATCAGATAGAGTCGTATATGATGCCATACCACCCCAACTTGATATCCATGATGTGCTCCCATCACAACATTGATCTCAACAGCTCGTTGACAAGATTGCCAAATGATTTGCATTAGCCCATAGCATAGAATTCTGGATTCCTCCCAACCCTATATAGGCTGAGAGTTCCAACCGGTCTAGGCATCCCACAATGTGCACCGCATGCACGCGCTCTATTTGCCGCTGGCATCTTCCGCCGTCCCATGTTCAGGAGGGATCATTACATAGATCTTGCCAGTCCCATCTGTTGTTGACGCCAGACAATACCACCAGCCTGTGCGCATTCATTCACATGTACCTGTCGCCAACACTCCGATGCACCATGCAGTCAAGTCTCGTTGTTGACCTAGCGGTAGATGTGATAGTGCTCCTCCTTTTCTCCCTACGAGTCACCTCTTGCTCCGAAACGATGCCCACATGGGGGAGAATGACACCGGAAGCGTCATCATCATCCGATCAGGGTGACCCAGATCTAGGGTTTCCCCTGGAACATGCCAATCATATTGATGCAACCTACAACGACAATGCCTCGAAAAGGATTGGACGTCAGAGATGCCGCCATCGTCCACCAAGACAGCAGTTGGTGCGGTTTTCACCAGAAGCCATGTCACCCCGATCTCATTGTTGGCTAGGACCGCGCGGAGCCTCGCCATGAAGACGTGTGTTGCCATCAGTACGCTGGCAAGGAACCAGCAACCCTCACCGGCCCCACAACACACAGTCGTCCGGCCACAGGCAAGACTGATGATTCATCAAAACGGGCACCAGATCCATGGGTCCCACGGCTCATGGTTGGTAGCGCGGCCGCCGCACGGCCAGTGGGGCCGCCCATTGCCATTGCGCGCAATTCCCAACGGGCCACGCCCTAGCTGCACCAGCAGATCACTGCCACATCTAGATCCCCAGCTCTTTCGGCGCCGGACCCGCCGCCACCACTGCCTACGCCGGTGGCAGCGATGGATGAGGAAGAAAAAAGTTAAATGGTTAAGATATTTTTTAATGATGTGGATTAACATAAGATAAGATATAAGATATAAGATTATGGTTGTGTCTATCATTTCAATGCATGCATAAGATATAGTGTGGTATATTAGTACGATCTTCTTGAGTGCGACGTGGTTCCACAAAAAGATGGTAGCTATGGAATGAAACGATATTATGGATGGAGTGATTAGGAAATTGCTTGTGCTTCGCAACGGGATACAAAAATTCTAACACGTTAGCTTGTGATTCACCTGCCCATACTAATATTAATATACAAAAATTATTACACAACCATATTAGTTCGTCCGTAAACCAGCGTGTCCTCGAGTCACAAACGAACTGAGGGACGGTAAGAATCCTGACTTATTTTTTTGTGCATGCAACCAACACGTTATGTGTCTCCCGCTTTACTTCTGCTCATCTACCACCTCGTTATCATATCAGGATAAACAAAAATGGAGATGAAGCATAGCCTAATGACTGGTGAAAGTTAGCAAAGGAAGAGCGAACTAAAAACATTCTATAGCTAGGAGTTGAACCCAGGTTTGAGATGAGAGACCAGTATCCTAACCACCTAGACTACGGCGGATCCATGTTTTAGGGTTTGCTATCTAAGTAATAATATAATAGTTCACTACATCGCGAAGGTCCATGATACCTGGCTGTCTAGTGCTACACTATTACTGAACACATAGCATCTAGCTCACCCTTATAAACCAACCTCCTAAATATGCCACCCACATTGGATCAGAGCTTTGAGACCTTCTCCCTTGAAGAGGAGGCTGGTCAAAAGTCTCTTGTACTCTGCCCAATGTAGGTCATGACGTTGAGGACGAGCGCACCAGAGGGGGGCTTTGAGCATGCTCGATATAATGTGTAGCCTAGAATTCTTGATGCCTCCCAAGCCTACATTACAGATCATCAATGAAGTATATGTCATGATTTTTTGTCACCCTCTGACAGCGCGACAATATATGTGCGACAGAAAATGCTTTTTCATCAGCGAGTATCCAAAGGGCCAATCCCTATCTCTCTCACCCTACGATCCTAAACTCCCCACTTAATTTTAGGGTGGGCCTATTAAGATCTCTCTACTAATCTTTCCGCCCCCAATTTTTAGGTGAGCCTAATGATATCTCTCCTCTAATCTCTCTGCCCCTCTGATTTTTACGTGGGGCAGGTGAGACCTTCACTCTAATCCTGCCTCCAACATTTAATCTCCCCTCTTATCTCTCTATCGACTTTCCAATTGTAAGTGCTGCGTGGCTGGATGTGGTTGCCTAATGCAGCCGAACAACTTGGTCGGAAATCGTTCGCGCCAGCACGTGCACACACATTAGCATCGCCCATCTACTACATATAAAGTTGGCGCAGCAACATGATCTAAGATCTCCACACGAACACCGTTATGTTTTGTGCTAGATTCATAGCTATAATCTTGAGGAGAAAAATGAGAGAAGCAAAGGTGATATATATATGGAGTCAGATATGAGTGTGATGTTGAGCCTTAGATAATTTTTTTATGAAGAATTATAATATTTGGCACACCTACCCACCGTGTTAGAAATCATAGAGCATGTGCGGAGGAGCAAGATGAAGTGGCCGCGAGTCGTGTTGGTATGTCCTTGCAAGAGGACCAGGAACTTATGGCGGCATGTAGTGTTGAGTTTTCTTTTTGAGAAATAGTTGTGCCTTGATTTAAAGTTTTAAACAAGAGAACCATTCCAGGTACAATGCTCTGGATAAAAAATTGATGAAACTACAAAGTAACTCATTAAACTATTATTTACAATGAAATATCTCAGATACACTTCCAAGTAAAAAAAATATGATTTCACTGAGAAAGACGGTACTTGAGCAAGTATGAGATGATGATATATTCAGATTCCCTTTTTTCAACTGGGCATATCCCCTTTCCATCAATAGCTTGACAGAAATAACTAGTACAATTTCAGTTTACAAACAAGCAAGAGGAAGAAAGGAAAGAGAGATAAGTGAGTTGGTACTTGGTACTAACAAGAAACCCGCCACATAAGCTGGACCTCGAAACTTCTACCACAGAACAAAATATGTTACCATCATAAACAGTTGAGGAAAGCAAGAAAATAACTAGTACAGATTTCCCACAAGTGTTTGTGGAGCACATCAAATGGATCATGCATCTGTTAGCCTAGAACTACTCGCTAGCATTCGAGTACACTGCTAAACGAGTGGATGAGCACACACATGCATGCACTACTCACACACTCACTAGTGTATCACACACACACACACGTAGTAGTAGTAGTACATACACAACACTTGAGGCTTGATTAATTCGGAGTGGAGTGGCCTGCTTCAACCGGGTGGAGTGCAGCTCCTATAGCATACTAAACCGACTAACTGTTGCACTAATGCGTCATGGCTGATGCATGTGTTACAATGACTTCACTGCTTACGTCTACTTCCTTAGTAACTAAGTTGCCTAACTACTTCGAGTGACTGCTGCTGCTCCTGTTGCATGCATGCTGCCGACATGCATCTATACCTAGCTAATAACTACCGCCGCTACATGCAAACATCAGAGACAAGGTTTGACCCAACAGCATCATGAAGACACATTTTGTGAATAAGTAGACTCACTAATGTGGATCCCTCCTGGATCAATTGCAATGTGGCTTCATGAGGTTCCCTAGCTTTGAAGACTCACTCAGCAGCAAACACACTCCTTGGAAGGACAACATTGTCTCCTTCCCTGAGTAGGCCTGCCGAGAACAACACGAAAGCACAAACGGTGAAGATGATCTCAGTTAGACACAGAACCACATGTCCATCAAGAGTTACTTTATTACATGTAGTCCAAATCCCCCAGCACACGGCTGAAATACCAACTATATATAGAACTTATATATCGCCCCCAGGAAAATAAAGCATATACTAACAAAGGTAGGGATTGCCAAAGTGAATTACCGCCAAATGAAGTCCCTATAACTTGCCAAATTGTGCCCCATATATACTGAACCATCCTCGCCGCAGTCGGAAAGTAAAAACAGCAAAGAGGGTTTTCAGATCCAGTTGAATACCTATAGATGAGATGCATCAATCCCTTTCGAGCGGACCAAACAAATTGGGTGTAGCGCACTGGCTGCACTAACAACGCAAATCGACGAAATGGTAAAGATATGCCATATCATCAGTCACACTTTTACGCGCGATTGTACTAAATAAGCGATTTTCAGGACCAGACAGGCAGTGGCAAAGCCCGGGCCAGACCAAGAGGAACGGCCATGGAGAGGTCGCTGTGACCATGGCGTTGCCAACAACGGCAAAAGATGGATCTGGTGACCATGGCGGCGGTGTCCGGACGTGGAGGTGGTGGTCATCAGCTTCTGTGCAGTGACCATTCAACGCGTACATCAGGGACACACCAGTGTGTCGCCGGCAAAGTACTCGTGCACTAACAGAAATGCGTGCGGCGACGAAGTAATGAAGCCAACGACGCGGGCTATGTGTCCTGTGCCAGATCTTGTTAGGTGTTAGCATATCCTGTGCACGTCTTTTTTGTTTTTCCTTTGCGTTTTCTTAGCCGTATATGCAAATAAGTTAGCACGTGAATGAGCGCACAAATTTGTGTGTGCTAGGCCTCCATGATCAGTGGATCAGACTGCAATTTTGACAAGTCAACCTGGAATTTTGTAAGACTGAGGAAGAAAAGAAGAAAGATAAAGGGCACTATACGGGCCCTTGGCAAAAGTTTTTTTGTGTGTGTGTTCATCTAGTCTGATGTGATGAATCCATGAGTCAGTTCCAAAAGGGTGAAGGGTTGTCGGGCATGCCATAGAGCATCGAAATTAAACGATAGTATCAGCTATGCGCTTCCATAGTTGACATACATAGTTGCGCCAATATTGACAAGTCAACCTGGAATGCACCCTGATTTTGTGGAGTCTGAATTGTCAAATTTAGCAGCAGTGGTGAGATTTTCTCTTGCAGTAAAGTCTACAGTTCCTTGTTCCACGGCTAATGAGATAAGAAAGTTCCGGCTGCTAGTTCTGGCAGAGCTTCAATCTCAGACGCACCACAGAGTCAGGTTACTATAGTTTTGACCTGGCTTTGGAAAGTTAGAGAATACGCATCGTGCACTAGTAAGGGGCGTCTGTGGAGGCTTCATGATTTTTTTAGGGGAAAAGCAAATCGCGGGACGCACAAGCAGCCACATTGGCTGGTACATCTGACTCCCATATTACACCATGATTTGGTTCACACATACGACCCATGGTCGCAAGTTCATGTGCAACCTTATTAGCACTACGCCTGCAAAAAGAAATAACATGTTTCGAAAACCGAAGCTTGAGCTGAAGCTTGATATCCTCAATGACCGCCAAGTATGCATGAGCCAACTTTCTGCAAGTCCAGAACATCCGAAACTAGTTGTGCGTCTGTTTCAAACACGACACGAATAATTCCTAAATCAGTCACCAGTGAAACCGCATGTGCCATGGCATGCACCTCTGCTGCAAACGCATCTTGGACATTTTCTTGCCACCCAGCTTGAGCACAAATGATGTCTCCATCTAAAGTCTGTGCCACTAGTCCCCAGTCAGCATGTGCCTCTCCCAGCAGGAAGGACACATCGATGTTAATTTTAATCATGGCATCATGAGGGGGGCCCCATTTATCAATGTTTTCCTTGCTAAAGAGGACTGAAGATCTGCTGATATTCAAGCACACAACAGCGTGTGCGCCTTGCTATCCCCTGCGTTGCTACCCGCAGGATCCAACATTTGTATCGACATGTATCCTACAATTCTTGATGCCTCCCAAACCTATATTACTCATGATCAATGATATATGTGTTATCTTTGTTTTCTCTATGTAAAAGCATGACTCCATAAATCTATGACATTTTTGGCCAGTGCATCATACACGAAGGTCTCCATGCGGGTATATCGTGTACTAGCTTCACAGGGTTCCGATGAGAGAAATGGGAGAAGAAGTGGTGATATATATTGAGTTAAATACGAGTGTGATCTCGGCCATGAGAAAAGAAA
>NC_041385.1:1251457-1252043 GCF_002162155.2 Triticum dicoccoides | reverse complement strand
GCTATATATGGAACACCTATCTACTTTGTAAGAGTTCTTAGAGCATGTGAGTAGTGGGTAATGAAAAGTTTTCTTAGCATTGCTAAATCCTTGCAAGAGGACCGATAATTTATGGTAGTTGGTTGTGTGGCGTTATTGCCCACACCTTCTATGTGGTTTATGATACGCCATTACTACCATTTTATTTAGGTGTAGCTATGGAGACGGAGATGAGGATGGAGCAGGCACGACATGGAGGCCACGGGCTTGGACCAATGTTGAATTGGCTACCCTCTCGTGATCCCAGATTAACATTGGACCATATGGATGACATGCTTGTCACTCCAATGAACAGCTCTCTTGTGTGCCAACATGATTCAGGCCTGAATCAGTGCCATTACTGCCGCTTCCTGAACTACCAGCTTCATCCATTCATCCATTACCTAGGTGACATCAATGTCGTGGCCAGCAATGGCGCAATCGATCATACCCCGTCCTAACAATCGACCTAACAAAGGAAGGGGAATATATGCTGCTTACTAGCTTCAGAGCCGATGAAGAGGAGAGGCGGGCCATGTGTAGAGGGAGAATGATTTTGACGACGAGG
>NC_041385.1:1200697-1251297 GCF_002162155.2 Triticum dicoccoides | reverse complement strand
GCTCCTGCTACCGGAGGGAGAGTGATGTCGCCGCCGCCACCGCTTGCGCAGGTCTCAGTCGTTGCCGTTGCTAGTAGAATGAAGTGAGGAAGGGTTTTTCCTAAAACATGCAAGATAAGATCGAGTAAATGGGGGTGAGGCTAGATTTCGTGATATCCCGACTCCGCTGATTTTCTTCTCCTGCCATCTCCTCCACGACCCCCCTGCACTGCGGCGTATGCAGTGGCCCACATTTGCGCCCGACATAGCCTGGCAGTCGGTCCGAGCAGTCCCAGTGAGCTAGGCTCTGGCCTGTTTTAAGGATTATGTCGACCGAGCTAGGTCTCCTTCTACGCAAGCACACTAATAACCTTTTTTCTTTCCGTGCGCGCCTTGTTTGGATGTATGCGTGTTACCAAACGCGTCCTAATAGTGTCAACAATGTGCTTCCATAGATGCCATATATAGTTGCGCAAATATTGACGACGAGTGATCTCCAACACTTTACGGTGGACGCAGGTCGTGATCTTGTGCGAAGTTAGAGAAGCTATAGTAGCTCGACTTCATGGAATCTGAGTCGCGAAATGTAGCAGCAACGGGTGAGATTTGCTCGACAATAAAGTCTACATTTCTTCATTCTACAGCAAAAATACTGCTACAGAGATCGCTCCAGTTCTTGATGTGTCCAGCGAGAGGATCTGGCTCCATGATTTGGAATAGCACATAGCCTGCAATTTTTTATGCCTCCCGAGCCTACATTATTCATGACCAACGATATGTGTTCCGTCTTTGTTTTGTCTACATGAAAGCGTGCCTATTTATATATCTGCGACATGTAGCTTCATATAGGGTTCCGATGAGAGAACTGAGAGAAGTAAAGGTGATGTATATTGAGTTAAATACGAGTGTGATCATCGAGATAGATAAGCTTATGGAAAATTATGGCTCTCGTTACTTTCACCCGCGCCGCAATGGAACACCTACCCGTTGTTAGCAATAAACCACGCATTGGTACGTGTTGAGTTTGCATGAATAATTTTATAAACACATAAAGTTAATGGATGGCAATCTGATACTACATGCGTTCATTCCATGATTATATTTTGATTCCAAAGCCAACCTCAAAATAATTTGTTTTTTTTTTTGTCAGGTGCTAGACGGTATTGTTTGTCAGGTGCGTCATATTAGTGCTTAAGTAAATTATAGGACTCCAAGACAGACAAGATTCTGGTCTTTTCTTGCGGCTACAATACATGCGTGCATGGTGCATTGTTTCTTCGTCTCTCTGTCCATGGTGTAGATGCGTGTGATCGGCCATGCAACAATTATAGATAAGCATACATGCCTTAACGTGATGGTTTACCATCTCGTTTACCAACCCATCTCTGTACACAAGAATAAGACCTTACTGGAACTTGAGATGAGATTTATGAAAGAAACCAGGTGCTTTTTTGTTTTGCTTAACAAGCATTAATTCAACCATGTCTTATTGGTTCTTCTTCTCTCTGTCAATGGTGCAGGTGCCCTGTACTTGCTACATCTGATCCACCTGATTGTCATACCAGGATAATGATGCCACGGGTGATGGATGTATTCGTCATCTGCCATACTGATGTGCATGCAGATGAGATCAGACTGTCTCTCGCCATCATACAAGTGGATGATACCTGGCTAGCTACGGCTACACTGCTGTTGACCTCCGCCACAGCAAGTCCCTCTGCAGTCTGCGCCATCCTTACCATGATCAGGACTTTTAGGACCTTCTCGAAAAGTGCCTGCAGCTACCGAGCTTCATTGCTCTTGATATTTGAAATTTTTGAAGAACACACTTTCGATGCTCAAAAAAATCTTAAAACAAATATGTGAATACGTACATATTCCTGAGGACTGGTAGAAATCTAGAGAAGAAATACTTTGTATTTTGGGAAGTACAAAAAAGAGAAATTTCTGACAGAAATGGCACCTTTTTTCTCCTATATACTGTCAGAAATTTGTTTTTTTTTTCTGTAGTCCAAAACAAAACGAGATTTGTACCGAAACTTGCAACGGGTATTCGGAATGTGTATATGCATTCCGGGAAATAATTTCACATTTTTTTGAAACTTCAAAAATACGAATTTGAAAATGTCAAATATAGAGAGCACTGGTGCTCGGGTGCTGCAACGCCGCTCTCAGGACCTTCTCCCTCAACAAGGAGACCGGTAAAAAGTGTCCTTTAGTTTGCTCAGCACATGCCGTGATGTTGAGGACCATCGCATAAGCAAAGGATCTTTGCCCAGCCTCTGTTGTTTGCATTACCGTATTGCCTAAAATTCTTGATGCCTCCCAAGACTACATACCCATGACCAATGACACATGTACCATCCTCTGTTCTAGCTCTGCATGGAAAATATATGTATAGTTGGGCACCCACCATAAGCTATGAGAGAAGCGGAGGTGATATATATTGAGTGCTATATTGATCGTGAGGAAAACAACTCGTGAACAATTAAATCACCCATTATTTTTGCTCACCTACCCACAATGCATGTTACCTTAGAGCATGTGAGAAGGGGAAGGTAAACTTCTGAGTTTGTATCGCTTTAATTTGTACAGACGCACAAATTTAATGGATGGCAAACTTATTGCCCCATGCCGTAAGTAATAGAACCAGTACAGAGGATGCAATTTTTACCCAAAGCTAAATACTTATCTGCGTACAATCCGAAGAGGTTTGTTCTCTCTTTCTTCCTTCCTATTATTTTATATTCATACACCAAGATGAAAATAAACTCATTGTAGTAATTTGAGAAACGATAATTCTGAATCAAAAGATAACTTTTTAACTAACTACATCCAACGCCGATAGTCTCGCATGGTGTCTAATAAAGGAATTTTATGTCAAAACACTTTGTACTCTCTTCGACAATGTTCCCTTTGACCTTGCCTCCACGAAGACTCCAAATCCGGTTCCCCGCTCAAGCCTAAGAAGGCAGAGTCGGTGCTCCTATAGCCGGCCATGCAGGAGCTCCTCCATGGCTACATTCTGGATGACTGTGCCATTGCTCTGACAATGATTTGAGCTTGTTTTGATGTGAGATTGGGTATGCGCACCATGCGATCTAATTGCCTCTGGTTCCCGAGAGCACTAGGGTTCTTCGCCAATTGGCCAATCACCAGACAAGAATAAGAACATTATAAGAAAAATAGGCACTCGTGCAACAACAAGCTAGGATCACATGATCTCCGTGCACAGTTAAACTAAGGAGCACCTTACTCGCTAGTTTAAGTTGCTTGTCGCATTGGTGGAGTTGCATCCGTAGCCCACTGCTCATACACACTTCTGACTAACATCGCATCGGTTAAAGAGGGCGCCCCTAAGGCGACGAAGGTGGAAGAGGGTGCCAAATTCGGCGGGAATAACGAATTACAGGGGAGAAGGCATGCGAGGAAATAAGGACACGATATAATGAAGAGCAGGAGTAAGGTTGGAAAATTGGCGGTGGAGACGTTGATTCCCCAAAGGAGGGTTAATTCACAAGGAGGAGGGGAGACGAGAGAGAAGTTATGATTGGGACTTCCAACACTAGGAAGAAAATAAGACAAAGGGTGGTGTCTTGCTAGCCGACATTGGTATTCTTTTGCGCGGCCAATCCCAAGAGGACACAATAACATGACCAAGCCCAACGTCGCTTGGACCAAATTTTCGATCCATTTAAATAGGAGCTCGCAATGGCTTTGTGCAGTTGCTTTTTTGCTTCATTGATCCCAGTTCCCACTTCTTCCATTCATACTCAAACTTCTGCCTGCGTCAACGACTCCTGTCTTTGTTCTGAAAGTCTATATGTTCCTGCTCTTGGCGGAAATTAAAGTCAACTACAAAATATGAGGTCTGGTATACGCTATTTTTCTACGGCGGCATTTGTTGTTCTGGTACGCTGGTCATATGAGGTCTTAGCACTCTTACTTCCCGATTGTCTAGTACAACAAGTTTTGCACAGCTCCGGTGGGGAAGGGGCGATGAAGGTGGCGCGCCTTCGTCTCACTTTAGTTCGGGTAGTTGTGTCTTGGTGGTCTACGGATCTCGAGGTAATTATAACTTGCAAACATGCCCATGCGTTGCAACAGAAGAAAAAACGACATGCAGGTAGCCTAATGATAATGACCGAAGATCCTCTGACCGTGCTCGCTACCATCGACCTCGCTCGGATAACCGCCTTACTCAGCACCCCTACGTAGGACTACATCGCTCGCACCACCACCTGCGCTTGCTGATGATTACCTGGCCCGAACAACCACCTTAGCATGCACCCTACGGCCATAGCTACCTGGCATCGCCAGCACCACCGCCCGTCCTGAAACCTTGGACAAGGCTAGCCGATCAACCAAAGCAAAGCAGCAATGAAGGTGATTATTTTGCCCTAAGTACTAAGCACCCTCTAGAAACTTCTATTTACTCCCTCCGTTCCTAAATATTTGTCTTTCTAGACATTTTAAATGGACTACCACATACGGATGTATGTAGACATATTTTAGAGTGTAGATTCACTCATTTTGCTCCGTATGTAGTCACTTGTTAAAATCTTTAGAAAGACAAATATTTAGGAACGGAGGGAGTACAAAGGAACACAAACAATTCATGCAACCATTATTGGCTCCATCATTTTTAGATAGTTAGTTAATCTAAGATGGTTATCTGAAAATGTTTACGTATGGTTCTAATAAAAAAATGTGGAACTGGCATAAAGATGACAATTAGCCTTTTGACACTATAAATAAATGGTTAATTTATGTAGCTGAAAATAGCAGAAACATACAGGGCTGATTACGTCCGCTTAGTCCTATAAGTTTGGCACATACATCCGATAAATTTAACAGACACCACCTATAAGTTTAGCACCAACCTTACGCTGCTAGGTGAACATGTCACACGCTGCGAACAAGTGAGTCCTGGACTAGTGCATGGAGATTGTAATTAATGTTAGGTTGTTTGAAGATCTACCTCAAAAGAAATGGAAAGGTCTTTGGAAATATCCATTTAGACAAGAATTGGATGTATGCACTTACACAAGATCTCGCCATGATCAAGTTCATAATCAGGGACAAGCATGCTACTTTGTTCCAGCTGTAGATGGACTATATCTTCTAAATTTTTTATCATCATACCTAGATCTGGAATTGGATAACTTTTATCTTCATGGCGACGCTGCAGCACCTTCTGAACATCCCGGACGGCGAGGCCGGCGGATCCGGCAACATCGGCTGGCAGAAGTAAGGCTGGATGGGTGTCTGTGTCCGCCATGTGCGCGCCATGGCGGCAACCCCCGCCGATGTTAAAGAGATGGCGGGCGCGTACACGTTCGTGGTCGATATGCCGCGGATTAACGGATTTTATGGGCACCCTCGAGGGCGGCAGGGTGGAGTAGCACCGAAGCAGAGGCGGCGGCTCCCCAGGATAACCACGCGTTGCAGAAGGCCTCGGCGGCGTGAGATTGGTGCGTTGGCCGGCTGGTCAGATCGCCCAGAGCTCCGGCCTATGTCAATACCGAAAAAGGGTTTCCCTCGCTTTGTATACAAAGCAACCAACCGAACCATACAGGAAAGGTGCTGGGGCGTCGGGGATTTGACGCTCTGATGAGCCACATGTCCGCAGCAGAGTTGGAAGGGATGTAGGAATGGAGGCGATTTGAGGCGAGGTCTGAACCATCGATCAAGAGGAGGAGGAGAAGCTTTAATAATTCCATACGGCGGTGAAGCGGCGACACATGGCAGATCATGAACGGCAATGACTTGCTGGGTTATGCTGTGAGATTTAACAGGAGTTCTCTAGAGGTTGTGATCGTGGGGCACGGTAAGAATTAAGAGGAGGAAGAACCAATGTAGAAGTTTGCGTGGCCTCTTGAATCATCGATCTGGTCAAAGCTGTGACTGATACAACCAATCACTTACCCGGTACAAAGATAACGCGCAAAAACAACTCCGTCACACGTGTTATTTTCACAGGAGCCATAAAAAAATCCAAAAAACCGAGGTTAATCGAACCCTTACGGGCCTAGTATTCTCACTATTGCTACGAAGATTTCTACAGTACTTCTCGAGGAGCTTCGTTCTCGACCTCTTGCCGTTGATGGGATGCACAACAAACACCAAGTAAGGTCACTGTAGTTGTGGCCTAGTTTTGTGAAGTCAGAGAAGGGGCGACGTGCCACGCACAAGCAAGGGGGCCTGTGCAGGCTCCATCAGTTGTATTAGCACGTATCTTGTAATTCTTGATTACTCCCAAGCCTACATTATACATGACTTGTGACATATGCATCGTCTTTAGCACGTATCAAAATGTGGACTGCTGGCGTACCGAGGCCGGTACATGGCCCAAACGTGCACGCCAACCAGATGCTCGGAGTGCGTGACCCCAACTAACCCAGGGAAGGGTGATACTTAAGTGGCGCGACCCTGGGAGAATAGCATCCAGAGGATCACGGCATAGGCACCGGACTGCTACCCAGTCATCTTGTCCTACCTTCTCCTCTCCCCTCCGGCAAGAACAGATATGTACCATTTCTGTAATCGCTAGTGCCGTTATATGTTATTAATTTGTGCGTGCATATATACTACTCCCTCCGTCCGGAAATACTTGTCATCAAAATGGATAAAAGGGGATGTATCTACACGTCAGGTATCCTCTACTTGGCTCTCTCTCTCTCTCTCTCTCTCTCTCTCTCTCTCTCTCTCTCTCTTCAGGTATCCATCATATATACTACACGTCAGGTATCCATCACTGAAGGGGCTGATACCGTCCTAGCTACTGGTACACTGCCATTGAACAGGGAGAACCTGCAGTCTACACAGATGCGACAGGAAATGCCTCTGCAGTCTTCGTGTTCCTAACACTGAAGGGGATCTTTAGGACCTTCTCCCTCAATGGATAGACCAATGAAAAGTGACTTTCAGTCTGCTCGGCGCGGGCCATGATATTAAGGACCATTGCTTAAGCAGGGGGTCTTTGCCCAGGCTCGATGGTTTGCATTAGTGCGTTTCCTAAAATTCTTGATGCCTCCCGAGCCTACATACCCATGTGTCATCCTCTGTTTTAACTTTGCATGGTAACAATATATATCTATGATGTTTATAGTTGGGCACACAGCAACCATAAGATATGGTCTCCACGTGGGTAAATATGTTGTGTGGTAGCTTCATTGTTATGGTACTGACGAGAGAAATGGATCAACAATTATATATAACTCCCATTATTTTTGCACACCTATCCGTTGTGCAAGTAACGTTAGATCATGTTGGCATGACACACGAGTAACGTGGGGTATGTCCTTGTAAGAGGACCGCAAACTTATGGTAGTGTTGAGTTTGTATCAAATAATTTGTACAAACCCACAAATTTAATGGTTATCAATGATTACTGCATGTCATAATCAAACAAACCAGCACTACACCGGATGCAGTTTTTGCCAAAAGGTAAATACATATGCGCATGTCTCTCATGAATTATTTTTAGAGAATATACTATATTCATACACCAAGATGAAAAAAAACTCATTACAGTCATTTGAGAACTCATAATTCATAATCAAAAGAAACTGCTTTAGCTAACTACATCCAACACCGGTAGGCTCGCATGTTGTCTAATAAAAGGAATGTTATATCAAAACAGTTTGTACCCCCTTGGATAGTGTTCCCTTTGACCTTGCCTCCATGACCACTCCAAATCCAGTTCCGCCCTGATGCCTGAGACGGCAGCATCGTTGCTCCTATAGCCGGCCATGCAGGAGCTCCTACATGGCTACATTATCAATGGTTGTGCCATTGCTCTCTAACCTGGATTCGAGCTAGGTTTTTCTGTTGAGATTGTGCATGCATGCCGAGCGATCTAATCTCCTCTGGTTTACGAGAGCGCTAGGGTTCTTCGCCAAATGGTTAAGCATCGGACCAGAACAAAAAGAAAAGAAAAAAAGGCACTCATGCGTCAACCAACCATGGAACACATCGTCTCCGTGCACACCTAAACTAAGGAGTGAATTACTGTCTACTATAAGTTACGTGTCCCATTGGTGGAGTTGCATTCGTGGCCGACTACTTATACACACTGGTGATTAACACCGCGTTGGTTACAAAGGGCGCCCCTAAGGTGGCAACGAGAGAAGGGGGGCAGATTTAGAGGAAATGACGTAGTCCACGAGGAGAACGCATGCGAGGAAAAATGGACGAAATGAGTGAAGAGGGGGACTAAGGTCGGACTATTGGCGGTGGAGTTGTCGATTCCTCCGATGAGAGTTATTTGTGAGGGGAGGGGAGACGAGATATAAGTTATGATTGGGACTGCCAACTCCAGGATGAAAATAAGACAAAGGGAGGGGTTGGGCCAGTGGATGCTGGAGTTCTTTTGCGTGGCCCATCCAATAGGTGACGAGAACAAGGTCAAGCCCTACATTGCATGTACAACACGTTCGAGCCGTTTACGTAGGATCTTGTAATGGCTTTGTGCAGCTGCTCTTTTGCTTCATCGGCTCCCCGTTCGCGCTTCTTCCGTTCGGACTCAAATTCCTCCCAGCGTCAACTACTCGTGTCATTGTTCTGAATTTCTATACGTTCATGCTCTTTACAATAATCCTCGTCAAAAGCATTCCATGAATCCCGCATGTGTAGGCACCGTAATGTGGACAACAAGGAGTGATGTCAATAAAGTGCCCGCACCATATAGGATCTGGTTCCTTCGGCGCGACAATGCTCATGGGGAATCAGACATTTTTGTATGCAACAAGGATTAACGTGCCACAACATACGTCCAAGAACCTGTGCCATAGCAATGGAATGTACAATCTAGGGAAGAAGATGTGGCCCTTACTTATTTATGATGGTGATGGAAAGTGGGAGGGGCAACATGATAAGAGTTGAAGTTGCAAAATTTCAAATTTTGATGGAGTTATTTTGAATTTAGCTTGAATTTTCAGTGTTAACATCTTCCGGTACAAGTACCAATATTTCATTGAGTTTTGTAACCTTGGCAATCAGTTTTATTGAATGATTGTAGAAACCCATAAATGTCAATAGATGGCAAACTGATTACATCTAATTTAAAGCCAACTACAAAAGCTATACATTAGAGGCCTTGTCGTCCTGGGTGCCAACAGTTGTCCCTCGCCCCCCACACCCCTATTGGGTCATCACCGGTGTCGCCAAGCTCAGCAAACATCTCCTTTAACTCTCGCCTCATGTTGGCTAAAAAAACGATGTCCGTGAGGATGGCGTTGTCCTCGAGCTCCACAGTGTACTAGCTCTTGGCGGAGATATGCTTCACCGACAGCTCTGCCATCTGGACTACTCCCTCGCCCTCTACCTCCATATCCTCGTGCATCCCTTCCTCCTTTCCGCCTCTTCCTCGGACTCAGATTTTGAATAGAAGCTCGGGTTTGCATATGCGGCAGCAGTCGCCTAGCTAGTGGAGAACACCATAGTGACTTTCGCCGCAATTTGGGACCTAACAGGCAGGAGTGAGCTGTGCGTAGTAGGTGGGGAAGCTCCTCATCATGGCTCTAAAAACGACGAATATAGATTGGCGATTTGGGGCAGACCGTGGCTGCAAATTTAGATTAGGAAATTTTTGGGGATGATAGATGGGATTAGCATACCAGGCGATGACAGTTGCTTCCATTTATACTCAGCCGGACATGTGGGGATTTGGAGGCACTACGTACTAGGCCATGGATCTCAGTGGCCCTCCTGCTACTTTTTGTTTTTTCAAGAGTATAACCGTTTCATATTCTTTGTATAATGCAAAAAGCTTTAACTTCTTTGTTAAAATGCAAACTGCTTCAACTTCTTCATAGTTGGAAACTGCCCAGTTCTCTGCAAATTGCTTGTGTTTACCTACTACATATGGATTTAGCTCACATCACAATTTCAATAACATGGCCATATTTTTGACTTGTAGATCGATTTTAGTTGCACTGCAATAAAAGAATAGAATGTTAGTTGTGTGCATTAAAGATATAAATAACACCATTTGTGGAATCATGTGTGTTTGTCTGCAGCGATATCCATCAACAACACTAGGGGTATGATCTTCTTCAATACATTGAAGTATGTCATATTTGTAGGCATTGAATTTTTTTGTATCATTCATGTGATATGTTATATCTGCCGGCGACACCACAGTGCTAGATCGGTATACAGCTCAAGATGACTATGCGTATATACATACGATGGATGTGAACTTTTAAGACTTTTGTATGATGTGAATGTCATTGTATCATTTTAACTTGTAAAACTGCAAAGGAATGATATGTTGCCTTTGTAATTTTAGTGTTTCACGTGAATTTCATTAGTAGTGTTGGGTCTAAGGAGAATAAAATTCCTTAAAATACACAAGACAGTTTTTATATGAAAATGTCTCCAACACATAGAGCATTGCAAGCAGTTTTACTCTCAGAACTGCCTGTGGGGTCAAAGAATTTGGAGGTGATTCTGAAACTGCCTTCGACATATGTAGTATTAGCCACACAGGCTTTGAGGTGAAAATGGTGAATTGCCACTGGCCCATATAAGAAAACCACCTCCAAAACCCAATTTTGTACTAGTGATCAAGTTCGCCAGCTTTGAAGCCTCATTTATCAGCAAACACACTCCTCATTGTAAATAAGCATTGTCTCCTTTGGATGGAGAACAACATGAAAGCACGAGCGGCAAAGATAATCTCAATTGGAGACCGCAACACATATCCATCGAAGTTTATTTTATTTCATGTAGTTCAAATCCCTCGGCACACAACTGAAATATTATTCATATATGAACTAAACCACGACAAAAATTATGGGATGGATGGAGTATAACTTATCACCCGCATGTAATCAGCACAAAGAACTAGGGTAATACGAACTCCCTATAACTTGCCCAATCGTGACCCATAATGAACAATCCACACCACTGACAGAAAATAAATGGGTAGCAGAGTCAACATATTATCACATGCCAAGAAAAGAGGGTTTCCAAATTCACTCGGATTCCTACAAATGATATACACGAATCCATTCGATTGCACCAAACAAGTTAAGGGTACTGTACTGGATGCACTAACAATTGTACTGGCTGCACTAACAACACAAATCGGCGGAATGCTAAAGATATACCAGCACCAGACACTAGCTCACCGTTCTAGTGCTCGCTGCTCCATTCCAATGACGTATGATGTGCTTTAGATGCTGTATGTACATGCGATATAGTACGCTTTTTCTTCTACCTCATATGTATGTAGCCGATCCACATTATTGTTAATCATGTATTGGATTTAATGAAGCTGGCAATGTTTTGTGGTCACCTGTCCAACCGGAGCAGGCCAACACACCAAATGGTGGAATACATGTGTGGTTTTGTTCCTCGGTTGCGTCCAACGTGGCTTGTTCATTCAGTTGTACTCCCTCCGTAAACTAATATAAGAGTGTTTAGAATACTAAAGTAGTGACCTAAACACTCTTATATTAGTTTACAGAGGGAGTAGGTGTGAGGCGGACTCTTGTAGCCTGTCTTGGCCTCTTTCCTGGAGACTACAGTACATACGTCCATGGTGCATCTGCAGGAGCATAAACACGAACCAAGCATGTGATGTGAAGATCTTGTAATTGGTCAATCCGTCATTGTGTTGCCAAGAAGGATGATGCCTAGCCAGATGCTGCTACTGTACACTATACTTTGAGCACCTGGTTCACTCTGCTAAGCAAAACTTGTTCTTCCAGGACTATGACAAATCTTGTATTGGTAAAACTGTCATTGTGATGTGAAGATGGACGATGCCTAGCTTGATAGTGCTACTGTACACTATACTTTGAGCACCTGGTTCACTTTGCTAAGCAAAATCTGTTCCTATTTCACAGGAAGTGCCACTGCAGCCGATCTACACCTTCCTCACATTAGGAAATGGACCACATCTCTTGAACTTCTCGCTCTCCTTCCTTATCGCAGAAACCGGTGGAATTTGTCTTCTAGTCATACTAGTGGAGGTCGTGGCGTTGAAGACAAAGCATCAGCTGGGCGACGGTGTCAAGGCCTGATAGTTTGAATTATCATGTAGCCTCACATTCTTGATGCTTCCTAAGCCTACCTTATCACACATGACCAATGGAACATGTGTCATGTTTTTTTTCTCTTCCTATGAAAGCAGGCCAAGGTCTCTATGCAAACACGGGTATGTTGTGTGCTATCTTCATAACTTGGGTTCTAATGGGACAAATGAGAGAATCCAAGGTGGTATGATATATATTGAATGAGATACGAGTGTGATATTCACCGTGAGAGAAAACCACTTGTAAACAATTATAACTCCCATTGTTTTGGGCACACCTATCCACTGTGAAAATAATCATAGAGCACTTGAGGAGGTGCGAGATGAAATAGTTGCGACTCGTGTTGGAATGTCCTTGCAAGAGTACCGGGAAATTGTACGGCAACACTTAGTGTTGAGTTTTTTTAAGAAAGATATGCCGAAAGTCAATTTGGCTTTGGCAGCATATGCTCATGGGGCCAAAAAAAGTTGAAATGAACAAAAATCATGATAAATATTTTTTGTGTGCTTAGTCACATCATAATGCTACCTGCAAATTTTGAGGCAAAAATACTTAACATTTTGGCTCGTGCAAAAAAATAAATCGAACACCAAAAGTTACCCCAAATTTCTTTTTTTTTCGACGAAACACCCCTGCTCCGTTTCGCACGAAAATTGTCAAGCATGTTTGCGACAATAATACAATCATCTACAAAAAATTTCAAAAAAATTCGAAAACATTTAAAAAAACCATGTTACTGTTCACGCGGGAGCAGGCTCCTAGGATCCAAAACGCCATACGTGCCTTTATTCAAGCATGAGAATACAATGCTCTTGATAAAAAAATCAAAGAAACTACAAAGTAACTCATTTATGTATTATATTGTTGGTTTCTGACCATTTATGTCACTAGTTATGTCTCACTATTTAGATCTTTGCTAAAAAATGCCATTAGACACCATTATTATCAGCTCAAACCCGTTCACCATGTTTTATGAAAAGAATACTCCTAGACCCACATGTGTAATCTCGCTATCCCACAATGAAAAGTGTGGGGCCCACTTGTCAAGAGTAAGAACCAAATAATTTTAGAGAAAAATAAGAATGTTATTAGGGATCGATTGGAACCCACACTTTATCGTAGTGAGATAGAGGGAGTGATGACCTGTTGGTACATGGGTATTTTGGTCATTGTAGTATGCTGACAATTATGGTGTTTAGTGCCATTTTTTAGCACGTGCCTCACAAAGAAATTGCATTTTTTAGCACTTAAATTTCTAGTGGCAAAACTGAGTAGTGGGACACAACTGGTAGCATAAATTATGAAATCCCTATATTATTAAGACGGCAGAAAACGGACAGTGAAGATTTTGTACTAAAAAATTAAGATATGTCTATAGCTGAGATTTACCAACGTAGATGTCAAATCCTACGCGCATGAATCCATCACATGCACGACCAAAGTCAAAATACAATTGATATATTTTCGGTAAGACGTGCAAAACCAAGCTGATTGGTTTCTGGTAAAAAAAGGCACGACATACAGCTGATTGGTCTCCGGCAAGAACACACACGACATATCCCATATCGATTTCCATCTACAACATGCACGTGCAAGCTGAGTACCACATTTACAGACATTCATTGGCCCATATATGGTCTACACACGACCACACTACACTACCTCCGAACACAAGGCCATCACAAGCAGAACGAAAATATAAACAACTATGCTGCCACACGTCCATCTTATAAAAGGCACGAGAAGAACACATCTATAGGTGTGGATGATGCTCAGACACATGCTTCCATTCCAGCATGTCTCGACAAATCAAACTTCATATGTACAATGTAAATGAACACAAAAAAATTGCGATGAAACAATTATTTCTAAATTTTTTTAAGTCAACACCACCATGGTTTCCCCCAAATCTTTTGCGACGAAACAATTATTTCTAAAAGAAAAATTTAAGTCAACACCACCATGGTTTCCCCCAAATCTTTTGTGACGAAACAATTATTTCTAATTACAAGAAGTTGAGTGAAACATGTGCAAGGTCGCATCAAAACACCATCAATTATGAGATTCAATTCTGTACTCGGTTTGGTTTGGTAGGGTGAAACAGGTGCTCCACTCATAATTGAGTCATAGGATCTAATTACATAGGAGTTCACCAGCGTAACAGTTCTAAAACATCATAGATCTGAAGCATGTGATCCAGATGAGAACTAATTAAGTCCAATCTAAGTGACACCAGCTTGAGGAAAAAAGGGAGAAAAATGCGCCGCTTAAAATGAAATGGCATAGGAGTTCCATCACACGTTGTTAGATGATATTTAGCATATTTGTATGATTTTACAAGAGCGAGTGATAATTATCAGATCTAAGATACTGTTTGGATGTCTTTTATTTAGAAAACAAACAAATCAGGTTATAGATCTTCACGTCATCTCGCTCGTTTGTCTGTCCCACTGCTAGTCTCTGATGATGAGCAAGTATACATTACATACTGGCCCAACAGTTGGGTCTCCATCTATCTGACGGATGGTGCATTCCGCCTCTACCTGAGATGTGTGCATGGAGATCATATCTGACAAGCTCAGTGTCACACACAAATAGTACGTATATGAAGATGAAGCAAAGACTCAACGGCATGTGAAATTATGAGCAAGGCAGTTAGCATCATAAACAATGATGTATATACTAGTTCACTTTATTGTGAAGGGGGGCGACTATCACAATGCCGCTAAACTCAGAGAACCTAGTTCACCCCGCTAAACCAAACTTCTTGGTATGTTATAGGAACCACCGACACAGTCCGCACGTTCATCACATTTGACCACATCTATGGGACCTTGTCCCTCGACTGTTAGAAATCCTTACAGCTGCAAGCCCCAAACCAAAATAGCCGAGACAGGGAATAGGTAAACACAGTTGCACATGTACGAAGCTCAAAACTCTCCAGCCACACGGTGCGTCAGTAGTGTCATCAGTGCTTTTTTGCGCAAACTGCACCTTCATGTTCTTTGGCGGTGTCAATCAGTCCAACATCAACTAAAATGGATGGCTTCCACTTTCTCGTCCAGTTGGTCGACGTCCAGCTTGAGGGATGCTACCTCTGCCGCATCGGCCTTGTCTTCCCCCTTCGACTTCACCATCTGGATCTGAGATGTGGCTCCGGAATTTTACTCCAAGGACCAGCCTTGTAACCCTCGCCCGATCTCAAAACCCTTCCGCTGCCAGAGCACCGCGCCGCCGCTAGTGCACCAACTGGTCCGAGTCACGGGATTTTACCACCGGGAGAGATGTCTCACCGGCAACCGCACCTCGACTGCCAGTCTGCACTCGAACTGTCCACCGCCGCCAACGCCGCCCAGATCCTCTCCGCCACCGCGCCGCCAAGGACCGTCTGTTTCTGATACCAATTGTCAGATCCCGGAGGGGATTGACAGAACTAGCTACCAATTCGACAGAAACGAGCAGTAGATAAACTCCCGATGTGGAGACCCCGTCTATGAATGTGGGGGATTTGCTACAGTAGCTAGATATCTAGGGTTGGAATTAGGTTTACAAAGCACATCCTGTTGCCCACGCAGGGGCTCAAATATATAGCCTGGTAGCCGGTGCTTCGAGCCTTGATAGCCGTCCATCTTCCAGGGATTATCTCCACCGTTGGATCTTCATAACAGGATCGAAACGATATGTTCTGAAACTGCTTCAGGAAACAGAGTGCTGACACGACCCGACTCCACGACCTCTTCCCACTCTGGCCCAGGTCCGCCAACGGCGGCTCATGGACCACCTCCTCCAGGATAAGCTCAGTCATAGCCTAGATCTGCCGCCGCCGCCGCCGCGGCTCTATCCACCGTGTCGAGGTTGCCTCTTTTCGCTTTTTTTTCGAGGAAAAATGACAAATGTGATTCTTCTGTAGGAATATTGATTGAAAACCTGTATGATTTTTCTTACAATCTCTACTCCTAAGGACTTGGTAGTCTCCGTTTTGTCTGGGTTTTTTTCGTCTCAACCTCTCACCTTCGTCTGTTTTTTTTTCGTCCCTCCTCCCACCATCCCCTCCAGCTGGTTTCTTATTCACCAGTTTACTTACCCCTCAGCTCTTTCCTTGTAAATCAGCATTTTTCTAACATACACGCAATCACCGGTGTAACTTTAGTAACTTATCGAAATCAATCGATACCTCCTATTATTGCAAAAAAAAAATTAGGAAACAACTAGCAAAAGAGCCCGTGCGTTGTAACGGGGTAACAAAATTATGTTTTGTCAATTATCACAATTGATCCATCTCGTCGTTGTCACCAACCTATTCATCTTTCCGCCCTTTTGCAAGTTTCCTTCCACCCTTTTGCAAGTTTTATTATGTACACGGCCTTGTGATTTTCATCGTCATTACTGAGCACATACATGCCAGTTAGAAAGGAAAGGTGGAGGTCAAGGCCTACTCCGAGTGCCATCTTAATAACCGGAGCCCCGATCTGTTTTACTTTCCTTGTCAACACAATTAATGATTTTGATTTGCTTGTAGCTGGGTTATATAACCAAATGCTACTCCCTTGATGGTAATCATTATAGCTACAATAGAAGGCCGTGATGTTGCGTCGAATATATTTGGGTGGGATCATGCACATGGAAAAATTTGGTACCATCAACGATGAAGGGTAAGAAAGATGTAGGTTATTAACCTCCATCCTGAAGGGGAGCGATAACCTCCATCCCGCGCCACCAGCCGGCCAAATCTGACCCGACGAGAGCAGACCGCTCCACCCTATCACGTGAGGGGAAGATCTAGCCCCGCCACCGCCGGCCGGGCGCGCCCTCTGGAGGCTTCCTCACGGGTGGCGGCGCAAGGAGCCTGGTTGGGTTGTAGTATCGCGCGTTTGCTGGCTCTAGCAATCGTGAACGTGTTGATAGCTTTTTCTTCTCTTGTCCAAAACTTTTACTACTTTGCAGTTACGGGACTCGTTAGATACAGCAACATAGCCGCGACCTGCTCCTCAAAAAGGTAGGGTTCGTGCCTCTCGTCGGCGCCACTGCAGGTCCGCCGCGTCTCCGATGGCCCTATGGCCATGGCGGCACGCTGGTCCTAGCAATGGCCGGCGGGAGAGCTTTGTTGTTAGTCATTTCTTCGAGTTTTGTTAGGGATTGTGTCTTGCTCAGAAAGGCGAGACGGCGGCGGCTCTCTGAAGATAGAACAAAGGTCTCCCCGCCAAGCTCCCGTCTCGGTGATGCGTCTAGCATCGTTCGTGGGCGTATGGACGTGTGTCGCCGGCGGATCTATCCTCGGTGGGTTTGCTCGGATTTGGTTATTTTTCGTCTATGTCCGTGTGTCTTTGGGTTGGATCCTTTCAATCTACTTTGTTCTTCTGTTCTGGTGAGCTGGTCCTATGAGGCCTTAGCACGACAACTTCCTGACTATCTACAACAACAAGTTGTGCCCGACTCCGGCGAGGGAGGGGCGATAACGGTGGCGCGACTTCGGGTCGCTTTAGTGCTTATAGTCATCGCTAGGTGGTGCCATGATTGAAGATAGATAGATCAAAAGTTTTCTCATAAAAAAAGTGTTTTCTTCTCCTGAATTTGTGTTGAAGCCACAGTAAAACCACTAACACGTAACACTAGAAAGCCCGAACCCAAAAGAAGGTGAAATCACGTCAAAAAAGGAACAAAGTGATTGAGCTTACCGTCATAAGTAATAGTTACTTAGAACTCCAGCTATAAAACCTCATAACAGCTCCTTGATAAGATTGATAGTATCAATCATGTATTGTTAGTGGTAATCAATCATGATAAGAAAGCATTTTTCTTCTTCTTAAAGCATTTGGCCTAATATCGACGGATTATATAAAGCGTACGCAGGATAGGTGTGAGAAAAAGAATTATACGCCAATCATCGGCTTTGTAATACTAGCAACGAATAGCTGACAGAGAAGGAGATCAGGGACTCACCAAAGTACTTATCTGTTGCGCCATGCCGCCGAGACACGCCGTCGGCCCTGTGGTAGATATACCACCGCTCCTCTTTTTGTCTCCTCCACCCAGCACCTACTCCAAAACGATGCCCCCAGGAGGGAGAATGGCACCGAGGGCACCGTCATCTTTGGATCCGGGAGACCCAGATCTAGGATCCCATATGTAACTATCAATCTACAGCAAAAGAACTCTTAACGATGGTTTGTGAACTGATTTTGTGAACTAACTTTGTGAACTGCTTTTGTCAAACAGACTTTTTGATAAAGGACATTTCATTGAATTGATATATCGAGGTGATACAATCGCATCTAAAGAATGCCCGACCTCTGCATAACTCGATGCACACAGCAGAGAAGTCCAACCGACCAAAAAATAAAAACGTTTTACAACTTAAAAAGATAAATAAGTCCAGCCTATGATGTGGCAGATCCTATCCGGAGATCACACTGCCATCCATGGGGGAGAAAACCTCCCTGGCCGTACGCTCCAGCCGCGTAGACGCCATCATAAAAAGGCCCCTGTCCTCCGTCCTCTGCAGGATAGACCAAGTACGGAGCCCTCGCGTACATACATGAATAACCTGCATAGGAGACGAAACACATTTTTTTGTTAAAAACCACATCATTCTTGGTAAGCCACAATGTCCAGCATAAGGCAGCCGCTCCCACAAGAATATGTGCAAAAAATTGTTTATCAATACCCCTCAATCAATTGCCGAACATGTTACGAGCACTACATGGTGGGTATAAATTTAAAGCTACTTGAACTATGACCCAAACCGCCCGAGCGAACTTACACTCAAAAAATAAGTGCTTAATAGACTCGTCATGTTGGAAAAAGACACACGCCTTGGTGCCTTGCCAGTTGCGTCGTGCCAGGTTATCTCTAGTTAAGATGACCCCTCTGTTTAGGAACCAGAGGAATATCTTCACTCTTAGAGGGATTTTAAGCTTCCACAATTTCCTGTTATCAACCGGAACATCACAATGAACCATTGCATCATACATGGATTTGACTGTAAACTTGCCATTCTGATGCAAATTCCATCGGAAGATGTCCGGTTCATCTGATAGTTGAATAGCCTCTAGACGTATGAGTAGCTCATTCCAAGCTGTCAGGCGAGGTCCTGATAGGTCCCTACGGAAAGAAATATCAGGGTTTTCTTGTCCCAAAACTTGTTTAATGGTGACAAATTTATGTCTAACAATCCTATACAAACTCGGGTATTGCATCATGAGTGGTGTGGTCCCTAGCCAGGTGTCTTCCCAGAATCGAACCTGGGAACCGTCCCTGACCGAGAAAGTCCCAAATTGGAAAAAGAATTCCTTGGCCTTCATGACACCAGACCAAAAATGTGAGTCACCAGGTTTCCAATGGACTTGATAAATGGCTTTGGATTCCACGTACTTATTACGAATGAGTTCCTGCCATACTCTATTCTTAGTGAGTAGTTTATAAACCCATTTGCTGAGAAGAGCAATATTTTTAATCTCAAGGTCCTGAATTCCAAGTCCCCCTTGACTTTTAGGTCGACATAATACAGTCCACCTAGCCAGTCGATATTTCTTTGATTCATTATCGCACTGCCAAAAAAATCTAGATCTAAAGTAATCAAGACGCTGAAGAACCCCTTTCGGTAGATGGAAGAATGACAACATATATAAAACCATGTTGCTTAGGACAGAATTGATCAAGATCAACCGCCCCCCATATGACAAGAGTTTGGCTTTCCAACTGGCTAGCCGTTTCTCAAGTCTCTCTTCCACGTGCTTCCACTCAGCGATAGTTAAACGTCGATAGTGTATGGGAATACCCAGATACCGAATCGGGAACTGCCAGAGCTGGCATCCAAATATTTCAGCATACTCAGGTGCATATTCTGCAGCATCCCCAAAGCAAAAAAGTTCGCTCTTATGAAAATTAATCTTGAGGCCAGGAAGTTCCTCAAATGCACATAAAAGCAGCTTGAGATTTCTTGCTTTATCTATATCATGATCCAAGAAAAGTATCGTGTCATCCGCATATTGTAAGATAGATAAACCCTCTTCTACCAAATGAGGAATGACGCCGCTAACCTGACCGGCCACCTTAGCCTGCTCAACCAAGGTAGCTAGCATGTCAGCCACAATGTTAAACAAAATGGGTGATGCGGGGTCCCCTTGGCGAAGCCCCTTCCTTGTATGAAAATAGTTGCCAACCTCATCGTTAACTTTGATGGCCACACTACCTCCAGAAACAAAACTCTCAACCCATCGACACCATTTTGGTGAAAACCCCTTCATGCGTAAAGTTTTCAACAGAAAGGGCCATTTAACTTTATCATAGGCTTTTTCGAAATCTATTTTAAAGATCACTCCATTCAACTTTTTGCGGTGAAGCTCATGTACCGTTTCATGCAGCACAACCACACCATCTAGTATGTTGCGTCCTTGCATGAATCCTGTTTGAGTGGGCTTGACGACATGGTCCGCCACCCCGTTCAACCGGTTTGTTGCGACCTTCGTAAAGATTTTGAAGCTTACATTGAGAAGACAAATCGGTCGATATTGTTGAATACGACTGGCCTCCTTAATCTTAGGCAGTAGGATAATCTCCCCAAAGTTTAAGCGGGAAATATCAAGGTCTTTGGTATGCAGTTGGTTAAACAACTGAATCAAGTTCGCCTTGATCACGTCCCAAAAGCATTGATAAAACTCTGCCGGAAAACCATCCGGTCCCGGAGCCTTGTTGTGTTCCATTTGAAACATCGCGGTTCGAATTTCCTCTTCAGAAAATTGAGAGGTTAAGAATTCATTTTCCGCTTCCGAAACTTGAGGGATGTCATGAGTGATAGACTCGTCCAGCTCAAAATGTGTTTTAGTGGAAGGGCCAAAAAGCTCTTTGTAGTATTTAGTAATAAAGTCTCTGAGCGGTGCTTCCCCCTCAATACGGCCTTCCTCCTGGTCAAGAGCAAAGATACGTTTCTTTCTATGTCTGCCATTGGCTAGCATTTGAAAGTATTTCGTATTTATCATCACCTTGAACGAGCGAATCAGCCTTGCAACGTTGGTACCATTTAATCTCTTCCTCACGAAGCAAGCGTGCAATCTGCTCATTAAGATGGCTTTTTTGCTCAATCTCATTAGTAGAAAGAGGCCTCACCTCCGCAATTTTATCGAGGGTATTGATTAAAGTAGAAAGCCGCAACTTTTCTTTTTTGTAAATGCCAGCAGTGTGTTTAGCCCATCCACGAAGGAATCGGCGCAAGGCGCGAATTCGATTGTTCCATCGTTGAATGGGCGTGTTGCCGCGAGGTTGACGCGCCCACACTTTCTTGACCATGTCCAGGAATCCCTCTCTAGTGAGCCATCCCAATTCAAATTTAAACTGATGACGGTTAGAACTTGGAGGTGTTTGTCCAAAATCGGTTAGCAATGGAGCGTGATCTGATAAGGCCTCAATCCTTTCTAGTGCCCGTACCGAGGCTAGGGGTATTTATATTCCCAGTCGGTGGTAACCATCACCCGGTCAAGTTTTTCGAAAGTTGGAACTGATCGGTTATTGGCCCAGGTATACTGACGACCAGACATAGTGAGCTCCCGTAGATCTAGGCTGTCAATAACAGCATTGAATAGGAAAGGCCACCTAGTATCAAACCGGTCATTGTTTTTTCCTGCTGATATCGAAGGATATTGAAATCCCCCCCGATTAACATGGGATGGGGATTGTCTCGGCATGTATTAACAAGTTCCTTTAGAAAAGCAGACTTAAACTCGTCCTGAGCGGCGCCATATATAGCCACAAGGCTCCAAAGGAAATAGTTGGACTTGTTTCAAAGGTGAAATTTGATATGATATTCCCCCTTTGACGTGGACAAAAGTTCCAAATACGTGGAATGGATGCCTAGCAAGATTCCACCGGACCTCCCAGACGGGGGTAAGATGTGCCATTCATAATCGTAACCACATGAAAAGTGGTCGAGATCACGTGTTGAAAAACAGATAAGTACAGATTGCTAAGTTCCTACCCGTATGATTTTTGGATTCATTTTATTCTGGTTTGTGTTTTACAGGAGCAGGTTGAGATTTCGTGTAGATGTGTTCGAGTTTCGCGTATGGATAGACCAACAGGGCTGAAGTAGGGTATTGCTAGATGAGAAACATCTTAAACTCCAAGACCTATCAAGGTTTACTGTATTGGGACGGGATCAGAAGTTGCGATCATACTAATTTATCATTTGTCCTGAGGCAAAGCCACTTGGGCCCAAGTTTTTTTTTGTTAGATTGGGTTATTTGAGTCTGCTTCTTGGACAGGCTGCAGACCTAGAGTTATGGAAAAGTAAGAAGAACAATGTGGCTGTGAATGTTGCCGACAGTGAGCAAGTCAAGTAATAAACAAGTCTATGACTCCAACAGTATTTGTTGAGTTGCATATATAATTAAATGTAAAGAAGACCATGTCTATACAGAATACAGAGGGAGAAGAAGCTACTTCCTTCTGCAGTCGTGTAATCAAAATTTCCGGAATATTTCTCTGATTTACAACCGTGGTATACAGTTCCAAAACTATTGTTATCAGATATCTTCTTCCATATTTGTCCTACTGAATGAACAGATAGTATTGTTATCAGATACTGAATTAACTCTAGTGTTGTTTTGCCAACACAAAAAACACTTGTCCATCCTGTGCTGCTGAATTTATTTATAATATTGTTCGAGTGCGTAAATGTTGAGGGAACATACAATGGAGCAATGGAATTTGTTTGCTCTGTTGGATCATTCAACCCTTTGCCAACAGAGCAAGCAAATGAAGCACACATTTGTCTCAGTTCCTGAATTGTAGTATTGTTTGTAAATGACCGTGTCTCCAGAATCAGGGAAAAAAAAACTCCAAACAAAAGAAACCATAGAATATATCAGAAAGGAGGCTAATGGCTAATCCTTCAACCCTTTGCCGACAAACCAAAAGAAAAAAAGAAAAATCTAGCCATGTATACAAAAACAGAAGAAAACAAATCTACTCCAACCAAAAAAGTGTTTATCTCAGTTCCTGAACTGTGTTGTGCTCAGTCGAATTGTAATCTACGATAGAACAGTAGCAAAAAAAAAAAAACAACTCCAGTCTTCAAGTAAAAGGTGAGATCTTCACCTAGTCTAATCACTTCTGACAAGCTACTACAAACTGTTAAACATTCATCTGAAGTTTCGACGCCAAAAAGTGCAATCAATACTTCCTCTTTGAAGAACAAAATGTGCAATCAAGAGTGACTGTCATTGTTCACCTCAACAACAGCAAAAAATGTTTTCCCAGCTAGTGTGGATGCAAACCGGTCCCTTGTCTCACCCTGAAAGAGAGAAACTTTAGAGCTAATGCACAATGTCAAGGTCAAGGTCATATGCCAGGACCAATTATCATATCAGTAACAATGTAAAGGTCATATGTCTCTGTCTCTGTTAGTTGATTCGACCCATGCACATGTAAATGTTCTGTCGCCACATTCAGTAACGTCAGGAGCTCAACTCTGTAATTTTCTCTCCTTTTTCTTTGCAAGGCAAAGGATAGCTCAGGTTACTATTAGAATACTACTGGTGTCTATCGACGTCAGGTTACATCACCTCCTTCCATTTCCTTCCTTCAGACTAGAGACCGTACCTGAGTAAAGGTGGATGATGGCTATAGCTAGTGCTACACTGCTACTGCTCTACTTGGTGCACCTGATATGATTCACCCGGCTGAACCAAACCGAGTGGAGGATCATGTGGAAGATGTCGTACTTGACGGGCTTTGTGTGCCACAAAAAATGCCTCTGCACCTTCTTCACATTAGACCGCATGGTTATGTACCTGTTCTCCGGGATCGACAGCAGGATCTCCTTCAGCCTGGGTACATCTTTCTCTGCCACGACCACTGAGAACGCGGTCCAATCAAGTACGTCGTCGAACGGGAGCACGAAGTTGTCGGCGATGATCACCGGTACGCACTCGTAGTAGATGGCCTCCACGATCCGGGGGCTGTTCACCTCGTACCCCATGGGACAGATGCAGTACTTGCTCGACTTCATGTGCTTGGCATAGTTCATCCGCCGGGTGATTTGGCGTGGGATCCGGGTGTATATTCGCATGTCCGCGTCCTTGCCTCCCCAGTACTTGACAAGGACAGGCCGAACGCGGCCATGCATCTGCCCTGCAAAGAACGCCAGGATAGATCTCTCTGCCGCTGGCTTTCCACCGATGTCTCTCACAGGTCTCCTTGCAGACTTGATATATGTTTCTGGAAGGGACACATCTCTTCCGCGGATGAAAACCCCTTCTGAGACATCGGCGTTACAGAGAGCTTTGATGGTGTTTTTCCGCAATTCATCATGTAATTTGGTCGTATAAGGTCCCTGCGAAAAAAGACCTCATGTCAGGAATAGAATACAGTTTTGTATGTAAATATCTGATTTACAACAATTGACTAAAACACAGTGTACAATTTGTGTCATGGCCAATGATTACTCAAAGATTCAAATATGCAGGTAGGTGAAGAAACATACCCAGTCATGGCAAGCAACGAAAAAATGATCAGCGCCTTTCGTCCTATTCCAATGCGGAAACTTAGCAGAGATCATATCTATGTAGTTTTTCACAAATATAGACAGCGGGTCGAGTGTATTTGATCCAGGCACATAAAGATTATGCTCCAGCTGCCGAGCGCTATATGGCAGGTAGAACAAATGAGCTCTGTTCGGATCCTTCACAACAAAATTCTGATCTGCCTCCATCAGTTTCATAAACCATCCCTCGGAAGCATAGATGCCTTTCAACTCTGGAGAATGAAAAATAGGTTTTGCTCCATCATGGTATATGAAAACCTTAAGAAGCCTCTCCATCAGTTCATAACTCCTACAAGCATAAGTTGATAGAAATTTAATAAACCATCTACTGAACTGAAGAAAATTAAACATTATTTCAGTTTATGGGCAAAATGACAGAACGAGAAAGTTGCCTACATATAACTGGACAGTTAGATGAGCGAGTCCATACTTTACAGGATGGTACATACCAATTATAGCTAGAGAATATGAAGGCAAACCAGCACCTTACCTCCTAAAGGCAGATATGTTCCTGAACAGAGGTGCATACAAATCAGGGTCACCAACTACCAATGGCGCATCGGCAATCTCTTTCTTTGCATATATAAGCTCTTCATCTGCCGTTGTTGACCAAAGCGGCATCTGCTAAATCGACAAATATTTTTACCATGTTGACTCCAGATGCCGAATACAGAAATTGCATCACACGAGGGGTAAATCCCTAACCTCTGGCCTTGGAGGCGGTTCTGCATTTCCACTCTTGTCAAGGGGTTCACTGATATCAGAGCTCCTTGTAGGAGGACCACTGGAAATGGGCTTCACAATTATAAAGGTTAAAATTAGAAGTTTCAATTGATAAAAAAAGTCTACCCAGCGCTAGATATGTACCTCCTGGAGAAAAGGGGCCGATTCCTTGAGTGGATTTTCCTAGCGAACCAGTAACATTTAATTAGAGGCCATAATAAGACATACGGATATTCTACCCGTATAAAAAACATAGCTCAGCATGCAAGCCTTCCTATCGTACATCAGCATAAGCACATCCAATAGAAATAAGGTTAATAAACCTATGCATGAGCGTAACTGGACAACGCGGAGCACGACAAAACCAGCACTGTCTCGTCATCAAAGTTCGCAGACAGAAATGCAAATAAATACCTTCATATCGGGATGCTCGGGTTCCTCCGTTGACCCATCATCAAAATTCTCTGCCGGCGAAGGCACCGGCGCCGAAAACATGGAAGGGGCCGGCGAAATCTTAGATGGCAAACCAGCCTGCGAAACAAAACAGGCGCATTTTGCGCACTCAGATCCATCCAACTGTATCACATTCACCTATCCCACATATATGTTCAAATCAAATCACCCAAAGTCCAGCATTGCAGTGATGCTGCATTTCAGCTCATGATTAAGAATTTCTCTGTATATGTTTAGGTTTGCACAAATGTTCAGCAAGAGTTACACAGGTAAAATAAGCCAGATTTGACTGCATTTCAACCGAGAACAGTAACGGCAGCCAGCAGTCGGCAGCTCATAAATTTCAGATATGTGCTTTTTGCAATCTGCATCATGGACTTGGGGAGCACAAAATTAATCTCTGCGGCGGAAGCTCGGCACGCACCTTGGCATTGAGGGGAGGAGGCGGCGGCGCCGGGGCCGGCGGCAGCGAGGGGGCGTCGTCCGGGGAGCGCCCCGCCGCGGCGGCACGGGGCACCTCGCGGGGCCTGGGGTGGAGGCGGGCGCCAGCCACGAGCAGGGCGCGGCCGGGGACCTCGGTGGTCGGAGCGGCGAGAAGCAGAGCCGCGGCCGCCGCGAGCACGGTGACGGCGGCGCAGGCGAGGACCACGCGGCGCCGGGTGAGGAGACGCCGCAGCGGAGTAGGGTGCGGCATTTCGGGGGCGGTGGCCGCCGGGGACGCGGCGGCGGAGGCGGAGTTGAGTGCTAGCGGGGGGCGGCCGGTGATGGTGATGGTGATGCGTGGCTAGTCCACGGCGGGCAGCGGTGGGCGAGGGATTGACGGATTTGCCCCCGGTGACACTCTCACACATGGACATTGCTCATCCTCCTCTTGCAAGAATTATTACTACTAGCTAAAGAATCCTCTTTTCTTATAAGGAAGGATGTGATTAATATTTGTGTGGATATTGTGATTTTATTTCCTTATATAGAATAAGAAAATCATATCTTGGACCCGTCGATTTTAATTTTTTTTGTAGAGGATCTTCAGCATTATGAATAGCCTGCACCAAAAACCGACTCTAACTCTTGCAATGGCCCGGTTTATCTTATACTTCATTTTTTATTTGGGTAATCATTTATACATGGGACGCATTTATTATTGGTGTGATGCTTTTTTCCCATCGTCTTGCCATGTCGTGTTGCTGCTGAGCACTGTTCCGCCTTGCATCAACTATATATTCATGCTCCCACTGATGCTAGCAAGGGAGTGAGTCTTGCATTGCATCTCATGTCTATGTAGCACACGCAAATGCAGAGACATGATACACTCTCGGTCTCAGAAGGAGCAAGGATGTAGGCATGGAGGAGCTTTCCCGTAGTCGACTAAAGGACAAACAATGTTGCCATCTCGGGTATCAGCGGGCACCGGATTTGGGGTGGTTACAAAGGTTTGAGCCTTTGGGAGTGCTCGATAGTGGTAGTGAGGGAATGAGGTGATCGGAGAGGTGGGTGGGATAATTGCAAAGGTTTAGGAGGGGCCGAAGAGGTAGGCGGGCTATTCGCAAAGGTTTAGGAGCGATCGGCGGTGCTGAGGTAGTCCAGGAGTGGAGAACCCGTCTAATGGAGGAGAAGGAAATGACACGCTCTAGAATTGTTCATCCACGCTAGCGATTCGAGAAGGAAGAACGGGGGGAGAGACCCTTGTACTAGGCCTCTATATTTTTGTTGTTGCCTAGTTATAATAAAGGATCAAGTAGGGTCCCAGCTGGAATGAGATTTTTGGCCTCAACCTCCAAAAATCATTTAGGCCCTATGAAGGCTAAGCCCAAGGAGAACATTATCCAAGAGAGAAGCAAAGTATTTGGTGATGGAATTCCTTGCTTTCAATAGCCGCCGAGCATGTAGGCGATGGATGAAAACCAATACAGCATAACTATCAATAAATTTGGGTCAAAGCATTGATCCCATCGATCTTAAACTTCACACAAAAATGTACTACGTAATTTGTCTTATTATTTTTGTTTATATGTATCACGTGGTTGGAGATTTTTTGCATTAGGGTTTGTAAATTCGCACTACATCTATCAAAGTGGACTATGATCAAAATTTATAGGACGCTTTCTCAAATATGTAAAAGCTGAATTTGTGCTAGTTTTAGTACACGGCAGCGGTGATCGAGGGAGATTGGCGGGTTCCCCCTCCTCCCCGACACATCTATCAAAGCATGCCCACCTTTCCCCAGCGCGGTGCCGCGTCCTCGAAGATGTTGAGCTCCCGGCGAACCCAACTCTCGAGGCTCTTCCAGTTGCAGAATACCCCTGGTTTTGAGCTTCTCTACAGCGTCCATCCACAACTAAAGGCGCCGGCAGCAGTCTCCTCCTCCCTCCTCATCTCCTCATCAATCCCATCAATAAGCATGGAGGGATCAAACAGCGAGGCCACCAAGTCCACGTCCCATGCGTGCTCCGGCACTCCCTTCAAGCAGACGTGCACCTTGAACAGCAACCTCACGCAGATAAACTTAAGGGAGGCACGCTGGAATTGCGACCATCGCGCCACCATGAATGACGCACGCCTGAGCACCAACAGGCCTTGGCCGCCCAGCACACGGGCACGGACCGCTGCATCCTCGAAGACAAACATGCACCTCCCCAAGCGCATGTAGTGACACCTTCACCGCGGCCTCGGAGATGCGAAAGCGCAACACGATAGCCCTCTTGAAGTCGACCAGCTCGAACGAAAGTAGAGAGCCCACTGCCACCGCCACCGTCGTGCACCTTGACTGAAGGAAATATGACCTAGAGGCAATAATAAAGTTGTTATTTATATTTCCTTATATCATGATAAATGTTTATTATTCATGCTAGAATTGTATTAACCGGAAATTTAGTACATGTGTGAATACATAGACAAACAAAGTGTCACTAGTATGCCTCTACTTGACTAGCTCGTTAATCAAAGATGGTTAAGTTTCCTAGCCATAGACATGAGTCGTCATTTGATGAACGGGATCACATCATTAGAGAATTATGTGATTTACTTGATCCATTCCGTTAGCTTAGCACTTGATCATTTAGTATGTTGTTATTGCTTTCTTCATGACTTATACATGTTGACTATGAGATTATGAAACTCCCGAATACCGGAGGAACACTTTGTGTGCTACCAAATATCACAACGTAACTGGGTGATTATAAAGGTGATCTACAGGTGTCTCCGATGGTGTTTGTTGAGTTGGCATAGATCGAGATTAGGATTTGTCACTCCGATTGTCGGAGAGGTATCTCTGGGCCCTCTCGGTAATGCACATCACTATAAGCCTTGCAAGCAATGTGACTAATGAGTTAGTCATGAAATGATGCACTACAAAACGAGTAAAGAGACTTGCCGGTAACGAGATTGAACTAGGTATTGAGGTACCGACGATCGAATCTCGGGCAAGTAACATACCGATGACAAAGGGAACAACGTATGTTGTTATGCGGTTTGACCGATAAAGATCTTCGTAGAATATGTCGGAGCCAATATGAGCATCCAGGTTCCGCTATTGGTTATTGACCGGAAACTTGTCTCGGTCATGTCTACATAGTTCTCGAACCTGTAGGGTCCGCACGCTTAAGTTTCGGTGATGATCAGTATTATGAGTTTATGTGTTTTGATGTACCGAAGGTAGTTCGGAGTCCCAGATGTGATCACGGACATAACGAGGAGTCTCGAAATGGTCGAGACATAATGATTGATATATTGGACGACTATATTCAGACGCCGGAAGTGTTCCGGGTGATTTCGGACAAAACCGGAGTGCCGGAGGGGTTACCGAAACCCCCCGGGGAAGTACTGGGCCTTAGTGGGACTTAGGGCAGAGAGAGGGCAGCAGCCCAGGAGGTGGCGCGCCCCCTCCCATGGGGAGTCCGAATTGGACTAGGGGAGGGGGTGCGGCCCCTCTTTCCCTCTCCCTCTCCCTCTCTTTCCTTCCCCCTTCCCCCTTCCTCGTAGGACTAGGAAAGGATGAATCCTACTCCTACTAGGAGGAGGATTCCTCCTCTCCTTGGGGCGCACCAAGGCCGGCCGGCCTCCCCCCTTGCTCCTTTATATACGGGGGCGGGGGGCATCCTAAGACACGCAAGTTGATTGTTCCAAGCCGTGTGTGGTGCCCCCCTCCACCATAGTCCACCTCGGTCATATCGTAGTGGTGCTTAGGCGAAGCCCTGCGTCGGTAGCATCATCATCATCGTCATCACGCCGTCATGCTGACGAAACTCTCCCTCGACACTCTGCTGGATCGTGAGTTCGTGGGACGTCATCGAGCTGAACGTGTGCTGAACTCGGGGGTGCCGTCCGTTCGGTACTTGGATCGGTCGGATCGTGAAGACGTACGACTACATCAAAAGCGTTGATAAAACGCTTCCGCTTATGGTCTACGAGGGTACGTGGACGATGTCGTGGTTCTAAGCCTGACAGTAGAGTGGGGGTAGGTATGGAGAGGCAAGGTCCTAGCTATGGAGAGGTTGTAAACACAAGGGATGTACGAGTTCAGGCCCTTCTCGGAAGAAGTAAAAGCCCTACGTCTCGGAGCCCAGAGGCGGTCGAGTGGATTATGTGTATATGAGTTACAAGGTGCCGAACCCCTCTACCTGTGGAGGGGTGTGGCTTATATAGAGTGCGCCAGGACCCCAGCCAGCCCACGTAGGAGAGGGTTTAAGGTGAGTTAAGTCCGGGGCGTTACTGGTAACGCCCCACATAAAGTGTCTTTACTATCATAAAGTCTACTTTAATTACAGGCCGTTGCAGTGCAGAGTGCCTCTTGACCTTCTGGTGGTCGAGTGAGTCTTCGTGGTCGAGTCCTTCAAGGTAGTCGAGTGTGTCTCTCGTTGGTCGACTGGAAGGTGACCTCTTCTAAGGGTGTCCTTGGGCAGGGAACTTAGATCAGGTCTGTGGCCCTACCCTAGGTACATGACCCCATCATTAGCCCCCGAATGGATTGAGGCTTCGAGTGAGGAAGGAGTTAATGTTGTTTCCGATTAACTTTTGCACACTGGTCGTGCGTTGTTCTGGACCAAAAAATCTCTTCGTTGATAGTGACCAACTTGTCTTCAGTCGACTCGATCCATTCTCTCCTTTCGTCGAGTGATCTTTCGGGCTTTGACGATTTCCGAGCGACGGATCGCAGGAAATCCCGCGTCTGACAGACCGGTCTGCCGTTCGCGGATTCTGCGGGATGCGAAATTTGGGGAAGCGCGCGAAACGGAGCGGACTGCGGCGTTCGGATGGGACGGGATATAGACGCCTCGATCCCCGCGCCGCTTTCTTCGCCACGTATCCCGCCTGCATAACTGTTCCTGGATATGATTAGATCGACCAGGCCCACCTGTCATCCACTCGGAAGGGACCTTATAAATGCGCCCGGCGAGGGTTTTTTGTGCAGTGCCTCAGCATTCTCTTTCTCTGCTCCCTTCGTCTCCGCCCGACGCGCTCGCTCTCGCCTCCGCCCAACCTCTCCTCGCGCGTCTCGCTGGCAACCATGACCAAAGAGAAGACGGCGGCGCTGGAACGCGCAAAGAAGGCGTCGGCGACGGAGAAGGCGAAGAGGAGATCCACCAGCCACGGCGGGTCTTCGTCTAGATCCCGCCTGCCGAAGGGCTGGGTCCAAGGAGATTGGATCCAGTCGACCATCACGGAGAAAGATCTCCTCGACATGGCCAACGAGGGCTTGATCCCCCATGGAGCTGCGAGGCTTCCGGGGAAGGAGTGGCAGCCCCAGCCAGAAGAGGGTGAGTGTGTGCTCTTGGCCACCCATGTTGATCGTGGATTTTCTTTGCCGCCGAGTATTTTCTTCTGTGGTTTCTTGAACTTCTTTGGAGCGCAGCTCCATCACTTTACCCCAAATTCTATCGCCTATCTTGCCGCGTTCGTGTCCATGTGTGAGGGTTTTCTGGGCTGTCGACCGCACTGGGGCTTGTTCAAGCATATATTCACGTGTCGCTCTCAGACCGTGAAGAAGGCGAGCCCAGGCGACGAAAGAACCCGAGTCGTCCAAATGTGTGGGGGCCTGGGGATCCAGGTGAGGAATAAGAGCACCTTCCCAGCCATGACTTTTCCCGAGTCAGTCAGAGGCTAGCAGTCGACCTGGTTCTACTGCCAGGATCAGTCGACGCCGGGGCAGTCGAGTGGACTCCCTCAGTTTACCATGGACCGAGTGAACAAGCCCTCCTCTCTGAAGTTGATTCCGGAGGAGAAAGCTGACGTGAAGATGTTGATGGAGCGTGTGGTACAGTTGGTTCGGGAGGGAGTGACGGGCATGGATCTCCTGGAGGTTTTCCTTAGGCGTCGTATCCAGCCTCTTCAGTTCTGGAGCCACTGCATGTGGTTGTACTGTGGGATTGAAGACGAGACTCGAGTCCATCCCGAAGCAGTCGACGATGTCACTCTAGAAAGATGGATGGCCGCCGTTACCGGAAACAAGGATAACCCACGCGGAGCCAGAAGGATTCCTCCACTCGACCACAACAGTGATCCAAACAAGGTATGCCTGCTCTGCTCTCCACTGTGTTCTTGTCATATTCATTTCTGTTTATTCTGCCAATTGGTCGATTGATCCTTGTCTTGATGTCTATCAGGCCCTCACCGAGCTGTACTCGATGCCCAATGGAGCACAGGCTCCGACCGAGGAGGGTGAGGCGAGTGGGGGCAAGAGCCAGGAGGAGGAGGAATGGGACTCGGACGTTGCTGAGGATGATGATGACGATGACGACGATGACGACGATGAAGATGACGCTGAAGACGAGGAAGAAGAGGAGGAGGAGGTCGTACCACCGCGCTCAGAAAGGCGGTCGAAGCTTGTCCACGACCCTTCGACTGAACGTGGCAAGGGGGTTGCGACCGTTGCACAGTCGACCAAGCGCCCTCGGACCACCTCTCCGGCGCCGACTGAAAAGGCGCCGAAGCAGCCCCGGGCGGCTCCGACGAAGCCGACCAAGCTCCTGCCGAAGATGAAGGTGTCCATCCCCACCATATCAGGGTAATCATGCTGCTTAAGTCTTCTTATTTTGTGTGAACTTTGTCTCTGGTTGACGCTGAAGTTAGTCGACTGATTCTTTGGAGTTGCAGTGCTGCTACTTCTGAGACCTCAGCCCGGGCTGATGACCATGAGATGGAGGACGCAGCAACCTCAAAACCAGGTACTATATTCTTAACGCCGTTTTTAGTCGACTGACTCATGATCTCGAATCCTGATTCTTCTCTGTAGCTCCACCCAATGTTGTTATCACTCTCCCTGATGATGATGAGGATGAGGAACCGCTGAAGCACAGAAAGAGTAGGAAAGCGTCTGCCAGCAGGGTGCCCCAGGATGTGACGGCGCCTGAGACTCTGATTGCGGAGGAAGAGAATACCACTCGACACACTGTGTCCTTCGTAGATCCACTGAGGAGTGCTCAGCAGCCCTCCCTCTTCACGACGCACCACGTCCCAGAGGACCAAGCTGGCGCCGCGAAGGAGGCGATACGCCAGGCAGGGATCATGATGGAGCAGTTAAGGACCATCCGGGATGCGAGCCAGGCAGCTTACGACGCCAGTTCCGCCCTTCAAAGCAATGTTCAGGTCAGTCGACCACCGCCTGTTCTGTTAGGATATGCTATCAAAAACTTTTCTTTCTAGAATTTATAGTAGTCACCCACTGGGTGTGTCAATTCAGACTCCGTGTTAGCGGGAGCACGCTGAGTGCACCCGCTGGGTGTAGTCCCCAAGGCTAAGGTCGACTGCTGGCAGTCGGCCTTAGGCTTTATAATTTCAGGCTTTCCGTCATTCGACTATGTCGAATGGATTTCGCAAACTGGTCGACTGGTCGACTCTGTCTTCAATAGGATTAGTGGGGGCACGCTGAGTGCGCCCACTGGGTGTAGTCTCCAAGGCTAAGGTCGACTGCTGGCAGTCGGCTTTAGGTTTTATAATTTCAGTCTTTGCGTCATTCGACTATGTCGAATGGATTTCGCAAACCGGTGGGGGCACGCTGAATGCACCCACTGGGTGTAGTCCCCGAGACTGTGGTCGACTGCTTGCAGTCGATTACAGTCTTAAAGAATACATCTCTCTCTCTTTTTTTTGAGGTCGACTGGTCGACTCTATCTTCGATAGGATTAGTGGGGGCACGCTGAGTGCACCCACTGGGTGTAGTCCCCGAGACTACGGTCGAATGCTTGTATTCGGCTGTAGTCTTAGAAACGTGTGATTTTTCCTTTTTCACTCGGTAGTGAATTATATTTGACATTTAGTCGATTGGTTCTTCGCAGAACTCCTGTGATCTTGTGGCTCGCTATTCTGAGCTGGAAAACAAGCATGTTCAGCTCGAGCTGAACTTGAAGCTGGTTCAGGAGAAACTGACGAAGGCAAAGGAGGAGACCGAAGGTATGTTTGGTGAGACCTTGACGACTGCTTTTCCCTTTGTTTGTTTCAAAATCTGATCTTGCTGTAACTTGCAGGTAAGGTAAGGGAGGCCCAACAGAAGAAAGACCTTGAACTAGCTGAGAAGATCAAGCTTGCTGACGAGAAGTTAGCTTCAGTCACCAAGCTTGAACAAGACAATACCAATCTGAAAGCTGCTCTTGGGATCGCCAACAAGGAGGTCAGTCGACTGAAAACTGATAAAGCTGCCCTGACCGACCAAGTCAGTAAGTTGACTGGGAAGAAAAATGATCTGGAGGCCTTCCTGAGTGGTCTTGCCAAGAAGCTGTTTCTTATGCTTGAAGGTAAACCTCTATGCTAGGCAACTATTTCCAATCGTGGTTTTTCCATTTGACCATCACCTTGACTCGGTGATCGTCCTTGCAGAATTTTGTCAAAACTTTGAAGAAGAAACTAGCCGGCTAGAACCAAACCTCGACCCCGTCAATTCTCCGGTGAACGACGAAGTTGCCATGAATGTTTTCCGACTGGAGTCCCGTGTTGCAGCTGCCGTGGACTATCTTGCAAGGCTGAAGGTCGCCACATCTCGCATCGACTCGACGCTCTGGCCCGGGGAGACACTTCAGAATGACCTTGAGTCGCTGATGGCTCGCTTGAACACGATCCCTGGTCGAGTGCAGGAGTGGAAGAAGTCCTCGGCTCGGTGCGGTGCAGATGTTGCTCTGTGTCTGGCCCGAGTCCACTGCAAAGATGCGCGAGAAGAGAAGCTGGCGGCCCTCCGGGTGGCCAACACCAAGAAACACGACTTCAGGTCCTTTATGGAAACTTTCCTTGCGGCTGCCACTCGGATCGCAGACGGAATTGATCTTGATGAGTTTGTTGCACCTTCCAGCCCTCCGCAGGAGGGGTAAAAAACTTCTTCTAAGCTCGACGCTTTAAATTTGCCTCGGTATGCCGAGTGGAATTGTAACCGATAAACCTTAACGGGCTTAGCGCCTGAGCACTTTCGGTTCCTTTAGATATCGATTCGAACTTGAATTTGGTGCTTGAATATGATTGCTTTTGGCTCGAAATGTCTTTTGCAGGTTCAAAGCAGGGCGCCTTTATTGCAATCGACTTATTCCTTACTCCACTTAGGCGAGCACTGGGCTGCGGCTAAGCCTCCGAGTGGAAGTCTGGCTTACCACTCGGTAGGATTTTTATAACTTAGGCGAGTACTTGGACTGCAGCTAAGCCCCCGAGTGAGAGGTTTGCTCTTCACTCGGTAGGATTTTGATAACTTAGGCGAGCACTGGGCTGTAGCTAAGCCCCCGAGTGAGAGGTTTGCTCTTCACTCGGAAGGATTTTGATAACTTAGGCTAGCACTGGGCTGCAGCTAAGCCCCCGAGTGAGAGGTTTGCTCTTCACTCGGAAGGATTTGGATAACTTAGGCTAGCACTGGGCTGCAGCTAAGCCTCTGAGTGAGAGGTTTGCTCTTCACTCGGTAGGATTTTTTACAAACTTAGGCGAGTACTTGGACTGCAGCTAAGCCTCCGAGTGAGAGGTTTGCTCTTCACTCGGTAGGATTTTTGATTACTTAGGCGAGTACTTGGACTGCAGCTAAGCCTCCGAGTGAGAGGTTTGCTCTTCACTCGGTAGGATTTTTTACAAACTTAGGCGAGTATTTGGACTGCAGCTAAGCCTCCGAGTGAGAGGTTTGCTCTTCACTCGGTAGGATTTTTGATTACTTAGGCGAGTACTTGGACTGCAGCTAAGCCTCCGAGTGAGAGGTTTGCTCTTCACTCGGGAGGATTTTTGATTACTTAGGCGAGTACTTGGACTGCAGCTAAGCCTCCGAGTGAGAGGTTTGCTCTTCACTCGGTAGGATTTTTGATTACTTAGGCGAGCACTGGGCTGCAGCTAAGCTCCCGAGTGGAAGTCTGGCTTACCACTCGGCAGGATTTTTATAACTTAGGCAAGTACTTGGACTGCAGCTAAGCCTCCGAGTGAGAGGTTTGCTCTTCACTCGGTAGGATTTTTTACAAACTTAGGCGGAACGGATTCGCGGCTAAGTCACCCACTGAGGGGGAATTTTATTGGACAAAATAAAAAGTGACAAAAATTATGGAAGAACTATGACACTATTATTTTGAGGTCCATGAACTACAGAAGTACTTTATTGCAACTCATCCGAGTGATAAACCTTAAGTGTAAAATGGGCGGAGTAGTTCCGCGTTCCAAGCTCGGGGCTCGTCGATATTATGCTCGACGTTGTAAAGAGGGTACGCCCCGTTGTGGAGAACCTTGGTGACGATGAAGGGACCTTCCCAAGAAGGAGCAAGCTTGTGTGGTTTGTGCTGATCCACTCGGAGAACCAAATCTCCTTCCTGGAAGGCTCGACCTCTCACATTTCTGGCGTGGAAACGACGCAAATCTTGTTGGTAGATGGTCGACCGGATCAGAGCCATCTCCCTTTCTTCCTCTAAAAGGTCGACTGCGTCCTGCCGCGCTTGTTCAGCTTCTGCTTCGTTGTAGATTTCAACTCGAGGAGCATTGTGGAGAAGATCACTCGGCAAGACTGCTTTAGCTCCGTAGACCAAGAAGAATGGAGTTCTTCCGGTCGACCGATTAGGTGTGGTCCGTAGTCCCCAAAGCACTGAGGGAAGTTCGTCGACCCAAGCTCCAGCTGCATGCTTGAGATCACGCATCAGTCGGGGTTTCAATCCCTTGAGAATCAGGCCATTGGCTCGCTCTGCTTGTCCATTCGACTGCGGATGGGCGACTGAAGCATAGTCGATCCGTGTGCCTTGAGAGTTACAGAAATCTCTGAATTCCTCCGAGTCAAAGTTCGACCCATTATCCGTAATGATGCTGTGCGGGACTCCATATCTGAATACTAGTTCCCTGATGAAGCTAACAGCAGTACCGGCGTCAAGGTTCTTGATTGGTTTAGCCTCAATCCACTTGGTGAACTTGTCGACTGCCACCAGTACATGCGTGAAGCCACTTCGCCCTGTTCTCAAAGGACCGACCATGTCCAACCCCCATACTGCGAAAGGCCAGACGAGTGGAATGGTCTTCAGGGCTGATGCAGGCTTGTGTGACATATTCGAGTAAAACTGACATCCCTCGCACTTATCCACTATCTCCTTTGCCATCTCATTCGCCTTTGGCCAGTAAAATCCGGCTCGGTATGCTTTGGCCACGATGGTCCGAGAGGACGCATGATGACCACAGGTCCCCGAGTGGATATCATTGAGGATGAGTCGACCTTCTTCTGGTGTTATGCACTTCTGACCAACTCCAGTCGCACTTTCTCTGTATAATTGTCCTTTGATTACGGTAAAGGCCTTAGATCGACGGACGATTTGTCGAGCCTCTTCCTCATCCTCCGGAAGCTCTTTTCTCAGGATATACGCGATATATGGAATTGTCCAGTCGGGAATGACCACCAAGACCTCCATGATCAAGTCAACCACCGCTGGGACTTCAACCTCAGTCGGATCTATGGCACTCTTGGGCTGTGGAGCTTCTTCGGTGAAAGGATCTTCTTTGACTGACGGAGTGTGTATATGCTCCAAGAACACACCACTCGGAATGGCTTCTCTCTTGGATCCTATCTTTGCTAGGTCATCAGCTGCTTGATTTTTCAGTCGGGGTATATGATGGAGCTCCAACCCCTCGAACTTCTTTTCCAGCTTCCTCACTGCACTGTAGTATCCAGTCATGGCTGGGCTTCTCACGTCCCACTCCTTCATCACTTGGTTGACCACTAAATCCGAGTCGCCATAGACCATCAGGCGACGGACGCCGAGTGAAATGGCCATGTGCAACCCATATAAGAGGGCCTCATATTCTGCCTCATTGTTGGAGGAATCAAAGTGAATCTGGAGCACATATCTGAGCTTATCTCCTCTGGGGGAAACCAGGACGACCCCAGCACCAGAACCATTCAACATCTTAGAGCCATCAAAGAACATGGTCCAATGCTCCGAGTGAACTTCAGTCGACTGCTGCTGTTCAATCCACTCGGCGAGGAAATCTGCTATTGCCTGGGACTTAATGGCTTTCTTTGCCTCAAACTTGATATCAAAGGGAAGAAGTTCAATCGCCCATTTAGCCACTCGACCAGTTGCATCTCTGTTGTGCAAAATCTCTGATAGTGGAGCGTCGCTGACGACTGTGATGGAATGATCAGAGAAATAATGAGCAACCTTCTTTGTGGTCATGTATATTCCATACACAAGCTTCTGATAATGAGGATATCTCTGCTTGGATGGAGTCAAGACTTCAGACAAATAATACACTGGGCGCTGAACTTTGAGAGCTTTTCCTTCTTCTTCCCGCTCGACCGTTAGCACAGTACTGACGACTTGTCTTGTGGCTGCGATATAGAGCAACAGAGGCTCTTTGCTGATTGGAGCAGCAAGCATCGGCTGGGTGGAGAGCAAAGCTTTTAGCTCGGCAAACGCTGCATCAGCTTCTGGAGTCCACTCGAACTTGTCTGCCTTCTTCATCAGTCGGTAAAGAGGCAATGCCTTTTCACCGAGTCGTGAGATGAATCGACTTAATGCGGCCAAGCATCCAGTAAGCTTCTGGACATCGTGCACTCGCACAGGGCGTTTCATTCGGAGAATAGTGCCGATCTTCTCTGGATTAGCGACGATTCCTCGTTCGGAAACGAGAAAACCGAGTAACTTGCCACCAGGAACTCCAAATGTGCACTTTGATGGATTGAGCTTGATATCATACCTTCTGAGGTTGGCAAATGTTTCGGTGAGATCAGCGAGCAGGTCGGAACCTTTTCGTGACTTGAGAACGATATCATCCATATATGCTTCCACATTCCGACTAATTTGAGTGAGTAGACACTTCTGAATCATTCGCATAAATGTGGCTCCGGCATTCTTGAGGCCGAATGGCATGGTGATATAGCAGAAGCACCCGAATGGAGTGATGAAAGCTCTTTTTATCTCGTCGGGTCCGTACAGACGGATCTGGTGGTACCCGGAGTAGGCGTCTAGAAAAGACAGTCTCTCGCATCCCGCGGTCGAGTCAACAATTTGATCTATGCGAGGGAGAGGAAAATGATCTTTCGGGCAGGCCCGGTTGATGTGCTTGAAATCAATGCACATTCGGAGTGATTTGTCCTTCTTAGGAACCATGACGACATTAGCGAGCCACTCGGAGTGGTATATCTCTCGGATAAATCCTGCCGCCAACAGTCGAGCCACTTCCTCACCAATGGCTTTTCTCTTCTGGATGGTGGACCACCGAAGATGCTCTTTGACTGGTTTTGCAGATGAGTCGACTCTTAGGCGATGCTCAGCCAGTCCCCTGGGAACACCTGGCATGTCAGCGGGCTTCCATGCAAAAATGTCCCAGTTCTCACGGAGGAACTGGATGAGCGCTTCTTCCTATTTCGGGTCGAGTGTTGTGGAGATGTGGGTCGGAGCTGCATTGGGGTCGGTCGGGTGAATGTGAACAGGCTTCGTCTCACCGGACGACTGAAATGCAGACTCTGTGGCGGGTTTCTTGGATCGCAGCAAATCACTCGGATCTGCATTTTGCTTGTATTCTTCGAATTTGACCGCTGTCACCTGGGAATCGGCAATCTTTGAGCCCTTCTGAAAGCACTCTTCTGCCTTTTTCCGATCACCGGTGACAGTGATCACTCCTTTGGGGCCGGGCATCTTCAATTTGAGGTACACGTAACATGGTCGAGCCATGAACCGTGCGTAAGCTGGTCTCCCCAAAATGGCATGATATGCACTCTGAAAATCCACGACCTCAAACGTCAACTTTTCTTTGCGAAAATGTTTCGAATCACCAAACACCACGTCCAGAGCTATTTGGCCGAGTGACTCGGCTTTCTTCCCTGGTATAACTCCATGAAAGCTCATGTTACTGGTGCTCAGTCGGGACATCGGAATGCCCATTCCTTTCAGTGTGTCTGCATACAGCAAATTCAACCCACTACCACCGTCCATAAGCACTTTTGTCAGTCGAGTGCCTTCAACAACTGGATCGACCACCAAAGCTTGCCTCCCAGGGGTGGCAATATGAGTCGGGTGATCAGATTGGTCGAATGTGATGGGTATTTGGGACCATTTCAGATAATTTGCTTTTGCTGGGGCAACCATGTTCACCTCTCGGTTAATGACTTTCAATCGACTCTTGCTTTCCACATCTGCAAAGATCATCAGAGTGGAGTTGATATGCGGATATCCTTCCTCACTATCCTCCTTGTCTTCGGCCTTGTCCGACTCCTTCTCCTTGTCCTTAGACTGTTTTCCCTGAAACTGCTGGATCATGAGTCGACATTGGCGAGTGGTATGCTTCGGGTAGATGATATTCCCCTCTTCGTCTTTCTTCGTGTGGATGTGACACGGCATATCCATCACGTCGTTCCCTTCTTTATCCTTCACCTTCTTAGGGTTCCAGGATCCTTTTGGTTTCCCTTTAAACTTTCCTTGAGTCACGGCCAGAGCCTCTCCAGGAGCTGCCGGTTCAGCCTTCCGCTTCTGTTTCCGACTGGTGTTTCCCTTTTCCGACTGGCTCGGCTTGTGCTTGCCGCTTCGGAGTCGGTCTTCTTCTTCGCCGTTGGCGTACTTGGTAGCAATCTCCATCATCCGACTCAAGGTCATGTCACCGGTTCGACCAAATTTCAAACTTAATTCTCTGTTCTTGACGCCATCTTTAAAGGCGCAGACTGCCTGATGATCAGACACATTCTCCACAGTATGGTGCAAAGTGATCCATCTCTGAATATACTCTCTGAGAGTCTCATTGGTCTTCTGCACGCAGACTTGCAACTCCGTCAGTCCAGCCGGTCGCTTGCAAGTTCCTTCAAACGCTCTGATGAACACTCAGGACAGATCTTCCCAAGTGTAAATGCTGCTAGGAGGTAATTGAGTCAACCATGCCCTGGCAGAACCTTCCAGCATGACGGGCAAATGCTTCATGACCACCTCGTCGTTCCCACCACCAATCTGAACCGCCACTCGGTAGTCCTCAAGCCAAGTTTCAGGCTTAGACTCACCAGTGAACTTGCTGACTCCTGTTGCCAACCTGAAATTGGGAGGGATAACTGCGGCTCTGATAGCTCTGCTGAAACATTCAGGACCAGAAACATGCACTCGACTGCTTGTGGGCGCATCTCTGTCGAGTCCGCCTCGATGGGCTCTGTTCCGGTCGACCAAACCTTGCACGATAATGGATCGCGCGTCGAAGCCTGGTTCTCTGGGGTCGACTGGAACTCTTCGCCCCGTACTGAACTGACGCCTGTCATCTTGCTGCCGAGGAGCGTAAGACCCACCCCTCGGAGGGGAATTGGGCACTCGACGCCTATCATCTCGGTCGAGTCGGTCACCATATTGGTCTCGCCGATTCTCGCACCCTTCACGCCGCGGAGGCGATCTGGGACTGTGAGCCGACTGAACCGTATTCGCAGCGACGGATCGACTGTGAATTCTGTTGCGCGACTGCGACACGGCCGAATTCTGATCTCCTGCTGCCCGGAGCAGATCCCTGATCTGCATCAAGCCTCTGCCAGCTTCCGACTGAGAAGGTTGGATGGACTCTGCTATACGGGTCGCAGCTGCTAAATTCTGGATTGGGGTTCGATATACCTGAGTCGGCGGGAAGAGTTGACGTCGGCTGGTGTCGGGAACTCGTTGCCGCGCGCGCTCGTCGAGTGCTCGCTGAAGATTCTCCAGTCGAGTGCGTTCGGCCAAATTGGCCAAACGTGCCTCCTCCAAGGCGCGAGCCTCGGGGGTTTCTCCTGCGATGGGAGTACGCAGGGCATCCACGTTCCTGCGGCGAAGTTCCTCTCTTTGCAGAGAGTCGAGTGACTCGGGCTGGTACTCTTCGTGGTCTCGTGCGGGGTCGCCTCCGTCTCTTGCTCCACCATCACGGGCGAAGCCAGGGGGACTGCGGGGCCCGTCGACCATCAGAATTTCTGCCGCTGGATCACTGCTATCGCACTCGGATGCGGTCTCTACGGAACCAGTCGACAGATCGAACAGGCCGTAGAGAGATTCGTCGGGCTCGATTGCCGCAACTTGGGTGGTGGCCGTCTGGCGAGCCACCGCGTGCCTCACCCACCGCTGAATCCTCGACCGGCCCGAGTGCTTGCGCTGACGGGAGACCGGGAGGGTGGTCGATGGGGATGTCGACCGATACGGGGTCGACGGTTGCCGCAGCAAAACGCCGCAGACACATGCGCGAAAATGTGTCGCACCGCGGACGGGGAGCGCATCAACGTCGAGTGGAGCCTCCTGGAGCCAGGCGGAGTCGTTGGCGATGAAGATGAGAGCGCCGAGACGGATCTCTCGACCCTCGACCAAAACTCCAGCAGCCACCATGATGAAAGTACTCGGAAGAATCGCAACTTCTCCACAAAATTGCTAAAACACCTGCCCCACGGTGGGCGCCAACTGTCGTGGTTCTAAGCCTGACAGTAGAGTGGGCGGTAGGTATGGAGAGGCAAGGTCCTAGCTATGGAGAGGTTGTAAACACAAGGGATGTACAAGTTCAGGCCCTTCTCGGAAGAAGTAAAAGCCCTACGTCTCGGAGCCCAGAGGCGGTCGAGTGGATTATGTGTATATGAGTTACAAGGTGCCGAACCCCTCTACCTGTGGAGGGGGGTGGCTTATATAGAGTGCGCCAGGACCCCAGCCAGCCCACGTAGGAGAGGGTTTAAGGTGAGTTAAGTCCGGGGCGTTACTGGTAACGCCCCACATAAAGTTTCTTTACTATCATAAAGTCTACTTTAATTACAGGCCGTTGCAGTGCAGAGTGCCTCTTGACCTTCTGGTGGTCGAGTGAGTCTTCGTGGTCGAGTCCTTCAAGGTAGTCGAGTGTGTCTCTCGTTGGTCGACTGGAAGGTGACCTCTTCTAAGGGTGTCCTTGGGCAGGGAACTTAGATCAGGTCTGTGGCCCTACCCTAGGTACATGACCCCATCAGACGACACTCTCCCCTCTCGTTGCTATGCATCACCATGATCTTGCGTGTGCGTAGGAATTTTTTTGAAATTACTACGTTCCTCAACAGTGGCATCCGAGCCGGGCTTAATGTAGATGTTATATGCACGAGTAGAACACAAGTGAGTTGTGGGCGATACTAGTCATACTGCTTACCAGCATGCCATACTTTGATTCGGCGGTATTGTTGGATGAAGCGGCCCGGACCGACATTACGCGTACGCTTACGCGGGACTGGTTCTACCGACATGCTTTGCAGATATGCAGATATGGCCTCGGAACACTGAGACCGAAAAGTCGAGCGTGAATCATATAGTAGATATGATCAACATAGTGATGTTTACCATTGAAAACTACTCCATCTCGCATGATGATCGGACATGGTTTAGTTGATATAGACCACGTGATCACTTAGATGATTAGAGGGATGTCTATTTAAGTGGGAGTTCTTAAGTAATTTGATTAATTGAACTTTAATTTATCATGAACTTAGTACCTGATAGTATTTTGCATGTCTATGTTGTTGTAGATAGATGGCCCGTGCTGTTGGTCCGTTGAATTTTAATGTGTTCCTTGAGAAAGCTAAGTTGAAATATGATGGTAGCAATTACACGGACTGGATCTGTAACTTGAGGATTATCCTCATTGCTGCACAGAAGAATTACGTCATGTAAGCACCGCTGGGTGCCAGGCCTGCTACAGATGCAACTGACGACGTTAAGAACGTTTGGCAGAGCAAAGCTGATGACTACTCGATAGTTCAGTGTGCCATGCTTTACGGCTTAGAACCGGGACTTCAACGATGTTTTGAACGTCATGGAGCATATGAGATGTTCCAGGAGTTGAAGTTAATATTTCAAGCTAATGCCCGGATTGAGAGATATGAAGTCTCCAATAAGTTCTACAGCTGCAAGATGGAGGAGAATAGTTCTGTCAGTAAACATATACTCAAAATGTCTGGGTATAACAATCACTTGATTCAACTTGGAGTTAATCTTCCTGATGATAGTGTCATTGACAGAACTCTTCAATCACTGACACCAAGCTACAAGAGCTTCGTGATGAACTATAACATGCAAGGGATGGATAAGACAATTCCCGAGCTCTTTGGGATGCTAAAGGCTGTGGAGGTAGAAATCAAGAAGGAGCATCAAGTGCTGATGGTCAACAAGACCACCAGTTTCAAGAAAAAGGGTAAAGGGAAGAAGGGGCACTTCAAGAAGAACGGCAAGCAAGTTGCTGCTCAAGTGAAGAAGCCCAAGTCTAGACCTAAGCCTAAGACTGAGTGCTTCTACTACAAAGGGACTGGTCACTGGAAGCGGAACTGCCCCAAGTATTTGGCGGATAAGAAGGATGGCAAGGTGAACAAAGGTATATGTGATATACATGTTATTGATGTGTACCTTACTAATGCTCGCAGTAGCACCTGGGTATTTGATACTGGTTCTGTTGCTAATATTTTCAACTCGAAACAGGGGCAACGGATTAAGCGAAGATTGGCTAAGGACGAGGTGACGATGCGCGTGGGAAATGGTTCCAAAGTCGATGTGATCGCCGTCGGAACACTACCTCTACATCTACCTTCGGGATTAGTTTTAGACCTGAATAATTGTTATTTGGTGCCAGCGTTGAGCATGAACATTATATCTGGATCTTGTTTGATGCGAGATGGTTACTCATTTAAATCTGAGAATAATGGTTGTTCTATTTATATGAGTAATATCTTTTATGGTCATGCACCCTTGAAGAGTGGTCTATTTTTATTAAATCTCGATAGTAGTGATACACATATTCATAATATTGAAGCCAAAAGATGCAAAGTTGATAATGATAGTACAACTTATTTGTGGCACTGCCATTTGGGTCATATTGGTGTAAAGCGCATGAAGAAACTCCATTCTGATGGACTTTTGGAATCACTTGATTATGAATCACTTGGTACTTGCGAACCATGCCTCTGAAGGAAATATGCCCTAGAGGCAATAATAAAGTTATTATTTATTTCCTTATTTCATGATAAATGTTTATTATTCATGCTAGAATTGTATTAACTGGAAACATAATACATGTGTGAATACATAGACAAACATAATGTCACTAGTATGCCTCTACTTGACTAGCACATTGAATCAAAGATGGTTAAGTTTCCTAGCCATAGACATGAGTTGTCATTTGATTAATGGGATCACATCATTAGAGAATGATGTGATTGACTTGACCCATTCTGTTAGCTTAGCATTTGATCGTTTAGTATGTTGCTATTGCTTTCTTCATGACTCATACATGTTCCTATGACTATAAGATTATGCAACTCCCGAATACCGGAGGAACACTTTGTGTGCTACCAAATGTTACAACATAACTGGGTGATTATAAAGGTGCTCTACAGGTGTCTCCGATGGTGTTTGTTGAGTTGGCATAGATCGAGATTAGGATTTGTCACTCCGATTATCGGAGAGGTATCTCTGGGCCCTCTCGGTAATGCACGTCACTATAAGCCTTGCAAGCAATGTGACTAATGAGTTAGTCACGAGATGGTGCACTACAGAACGAGTAAAGAGACTTGTCGGTAACGAGATTGAACTAGATATTGAGATACCAACGATCGAATCTCGGGCAAGTAACATACCGATGACAAAGGGAACAACGTATGTTGTTATGCGATTTGACCGATAAAGATGTTCGTAGAATATATGGGAGCCAATATGAGCATCCAGGTTCTGCTATTGGTTATTGACCAGAAACGTGTCTCGGTCATGTCTACATAGTTCTCGAACCCGTAGGGTCCGCACGCTTAACGTTCGGTGACGATCGGTATTATGAGTTTATGTGTTTTGATGTACCGAAGGTAGTTCGGAGTTCCGGATGTGATCACGGACATGACGAGGAGTCTCGAAATGGTCGAGACATAAATATTGATATATTGGACGATTATATTTGGACACCGGAAGTGTTCCGGGTGGTTTCGCAGAAAACCGAAGTGTTGGAGGGGTTACCGGAACCCCCCGGGGAAGCATTGGGCCTTAGCGGGCCTTAGGGGAGAGAGAGGGCAGCAGCCCAGAAGGTGGCGCGCCCCCTCCCATGGGGAGTCCGAATTGGACTAGGGGAGGGGGGCGCGGCCCCTCTTTCCCTCTCCCTCTCTTTCCTTCCCCTTCCCCCTTCCTCGTAGGACTAGGAAAGGATGAATCCTACTCCTACTAGGAGGAGGATTCCTCCTCTCCTTGGGGCGCACCAAGGCCGGCCAGCCTCCCCCCTTGCTCCTTTATATACGGGGGCAGGGGGCACCCTAAGACACACAAGTTGATTGTTCCAAGCCGTGTGTGGTGCCCCCTCCACCATAATCCACCTCAGTCATATCATAGTGGTGCTTAGGCGAAGCCCTGCGTCGGTAGCATCATCATCACCGTTATCACGCCGTCGTGCCGATGAAACTCTCCCTCAACACTCTGCTGGATCGTGAGTTCATGGGACGCCATCGAGCGGAACGTGTGCTGAACTCGGAGGTGCCGTGCATTCGGTACTTGGATCAGTCGGATCGTGAAGGCGTACGACTACATCAACCGTGTTGATAAAACGCTTCTGCTTACGGTCTACGAGGGTACGTGGACGACACTCTCCCCTCTCGTTGCTATGCATCACTATGATCTTCCATGTGCGTAGGAATTTTTTTGAAATTACTACGTTCCCCAACATTGACAACTTCCTCTCCACCTCCGCCATGGCCGCCATCTGACGTGCCGAGGCAATGACCAGCCCCTCCGAGCCTTCGGATCTGCCACCGGCGCCCCCATTGGAGTACGAATGCAAAGCTGGGTGGGGGCCTGGGGGCGGTGGTAGGACATTCTTCGGCTCCGCACCTCCCCCTGGACTGCTCTTCAGGTCACTCACGCCACACCACCGAGCTTTGTGCCTGACCTCTCCACAGATCATGTACCTTGCCCGATTCTTGCACTCAGCGATATTGTGGTCTGGCTCAAGACACTTGAAACACTCCCCCCTGTGACACATGCCCATTGTGCATCCTCCTCCAAGGATTAGTGCCTAAAATCCCCTTTCTTACAAGGAAGGAGGTAATTAACCTTTGTGTGGATATTATATTTTATTACCTTATGTAGAATAAGAAGAGCATATCCCAGATCCACTAATTCTAACCAGCCTTTAGAGGATCTCCAACATTGTGAGTATCCCTAACTTTATGTGCCCTAAACACTAACTCTAACTTCAGCAATGGCCTCTATTTGTCATATGCTCTATTTCTCGTTTGGGTACTCACTTATACATGAGCCTCATTTATCATTGGCATGGTCTATCGACCCGCTCTCGGTTTCATATAGAGAAAGTATGTAGGCACAAAGGAGCTTGTCCATGGCCGGTTGAAAAAGCGACACTACCGTCTCAAGTATTAGCGGGCAAAGAATTGGAGCAGGACGTAGTGGTTTAAGACTTTGTGAGCGGTCGGCATTGGTGGTGAGGTAAGGAGGGTCGGGGAGGTAGATCTCGCAAAGGTTTAGGAAGGGTCGAAGAGGTAAGTGGAATCACAAAGGTTTAGGAGAGGTCAGCGGTGCCGAGGGAGTCGAGCTGTAATGAATCCCCTTCAATGAAGGAGAAGGGGAGAGCCCCTTATATAGGGGCTCTTATTATTTTTCTACCTAGTTATAATGGACGCTCGAGTAGGGGCCTAGAATGAGATTTTTCGTCTCAACCTCCAAAAACTGTTTAGGGCCCTATGAAGTCAAAGGTCAAGGAGAACATTATCCAAGAGAGAAAAAGTATTTGGAGATGAAATTCCTTACTTTCTCTAACCGGTGAGCATGTAGGTGATGGATGTAGTTACATCATTTTTTATCATTTGATTCTGAATTATTCGTATTCCTTTTACCAACATCAAATTAGAAATCGGTGAACAGGACTTCCAATACGAAATGTAGTGATCAAACAAAAAGAAAATCAGAGTTCTAGATGCATCCTTTTAGGATTTTAACATGTCTAGTGTTTTTTGCAAACAGATATGACATAACTATTAGTAAATCTAGATCAAAGCAGTGATCACATCACATTGATCTTAAACTGCGCTTAAAAATGTACTACATGATTTGTCTTATTCTTCTTCTTTATATGTAGCACAAGGATGCATATTTTTGACATTAGGATTTGTAAAGTTACACTACATCTAACAAAGTGGACAGTGGTCAAAATTTATAGAATTCTTTCTCAAATATTTTAAAGTTGAATTTGTGTTATTTTTATGAAGACTGAATTCTGTTTTTTACACCCTACTTTGATATTTTTTACGCTAATTACCTCATTTAATAGCTTTTCATCTGGGTTGCCCCATTTAACAAAAAAATCACCAACTTTTACCCCTTTTATAAAAAATAGTTGCTGATAGTTTTGTTGGCAGTTCTTTTGCCTGGAAAAACATCGATGGAGCCATGTCTAGTATGATGCAACACCTGATAGAAAATTTGGTAAAGAAGAATGAAATGGAAGCAATGAACAATTAGTTGCGTGACATGAAGACGGAGGTATGTACGTTGACCCACGATTGTGCGAAAGGAAAAAACCCGTCTCTAGATAATAAGCCAGTCTACATGTTGGGTGCGGAGTGGGGGGGGCGAGAAGGAAAAGTACAACATGATATGCCACATGCACCTAGCGATAAAGACCCAACTACATGATATATCGATGAATGGGATAATATAACTGACAGAATACTCATAAAATGGGGTAATCCGGATGAATATTTGTTAAATGGAGTAAAAATTGTAATCCACTCTTCATCAATCATGCAACTGTATACAAGGATTGATGTTTGCCCCCATGACATGCCAAACTTAGCTTCCAATATGCCTCTATTGTACTCGATCGAAACTTCAGTTTCCTGAATCTATTCCATATTGATTGGCAGTCACAGAATGACATGGCTTACCATGCTTAGGATGATAGCGAAAGCATAACTAGGGCCCTAACTGGATTATCATAACGAACAATGAGTAATTAAAGGGTTATTCAATATAATCTACAGTATGCACCAAAAAGACATGGAAGAACATTTAATAATGTTTTGATTCTTAAAATAGGATGTCTTATATTTTGAAACAGATGGAGTATCATGTAGCTTGTCATGTGATGGTCATGCATGATGTGCCACTAATCCTTAGCACCTGCCTCAAATTTCTCGTACCATGCGTCGGGATGAGAATGACTTAAAACAAACCCATTGCATTCATTCCCTGCTCAATGGCTCCAATATTACATGCAAAGTGGTAGGTGCACCAAAGAGAGAGAAAATGGTGAGAGGTAAAGATCAATAAGCCGCTCACTCCCACAATTTCATATAAGGTCTCTGATGCAACACATCAAGACTACACTTCAACCATGCTCGTTATCTATCACAAGCTTTCTCTACCATCTCTTTTGGACCCTCAAAAGCTAGCACGTATTATATCTGTGAGGAGATCTAGGATCCACCAAGTGTGTCATAGAATTGTAGACATGTGAATGTATTAGCATCCACATAAGTTAAGTCTATGGCACAAACTATGGATAGTGTGTAGGATTGGGAGACATCGAGAATTGCAAGATGCATTGATTATAGATGACATGTGGCACTAACAAAGTGTTGGGAATCATGATTGGAAACAAGCCAATGAGGTTCGGTTATCGCCGCAAATCATGGATAGTATGTAGGATTGGGAGACATGGAGAATTCCAAGATGCATTGATTATAGATGATATGTGGCACTAACAAAGTGTTGGGGAATCATGATTGGAAACAAGCCAACAAGGTTCGGTTAGTCTTTGCAAGTAACCATCTAGCGACTTGGCTCCCCAACACAATAGTTGGCTAGCCTAATCGCGTTTCGCAAAACTAGCTGGGTAGGGTAGCGTAGATTTCCCATTCAGCAAATTTGTGGGTTTGCACCATTTTTTTGATACAAACTAAACAATACCGACTACCATAAGTTCTTTGTCCTCTTTCGAGGAAATACCATCACTACTATCATCTCTCGCCTCCTCACATGCTCTAAGATTACTCACACATGTGTAGTTGTGCCCAAAATCATGAGAGTTCACTTTTTTCCTAGCATACACACATGTATGGCTCAATGTACATGACATTTCCGTCTCTCATTTATCTCCTTGGAACCCTAGATATGAAGCTAAACCTAGCTTGGTTTGGACTTGAGGCAGGCGGCTCGTCAAGAACCGAGCTGGTAGAGGACATCCGAAGGGGTTGCTAAGTATGATGAAATGCAACGGAAATAGTTGTTTTGATGCATGAATATACAAACACCATAAGATTGAATCTGATCGGCAATGTTAACTAATGAATAAAATTGTTTTTCTTGTGGTTGACTTTGAAGTCACTGTATAACCATGAATGACGACATATAGTAATTAATCTGTTTCAGTCACTAAATTTGTGGGTTTGTACAATCATTCAGTACAAACTCAACCGTACCCTCTACCATAACTTCTCAGTCCTCTTGCAACGACATACAAACACTAAC
>NC_041385.1:1197422-1200330 GCF_002162155.2 Triticum dicoccoides | reverse complement strand
ACGTTGTGTGTAGGTGTGCCCAAATAATGAAGAGTCATTATCACGATCAAGATCACATTCGTATCTGACTCAATACACATCACCTTCACTTCTACCAATTCTCTCATCGCCTACGAAGCTAGCAGACAACATACCCATGTGGACATCTAAGCTTATGGTGTGCTGGCTAACTATATATGTCCTAGATATATATAGTTGCCCTTCTACACGGAGAACTAAAATGGATGACACATGTGCTATCGGTCATGAGTGATGAAGGCTTGGGAGGAATTCTAGTCCAGAATTTTTTACTGGTTATGATTCAAAATTAGTATGGAAAGCATATGCATATGCACTAATAGAATCACCATTTTTGCCGAGTTCCAAAGAAACTCGGTACAACACTTATTAAACTCGATGAAATATTCACCGAGTGCGAAACTCGGCGCAATGCACTCGGCTGGACGGTGCCCGACAATCATTAATACTGCCGACTGCATTCTATCGAGAACTCAGTGCACATAATAACAATGTTTGCCGAGTTTCAACCACAAGAAACTCAGCGAACCTCACTATCAGAATGAACATGCCATTAATGGAAGTGCCAAGTGGCACAAATGTTCACCGAGTTTTTGGTTGCCAAACTCGGGGAAGCCTCGCCAATAGAAATAAACCACGTGGCAGAACACATTGCCCCCATTTGGAGATCTAGTCTCTCTCCCCTTTTCACATGCTCTGAGGTCAGTTGCACAGTGTGTAGGTGTGCCAAAAATAATGAGAGCTATAATTGTTGAGAATATTTTCTTTCCTTTTCTCATGATGAGGATCACATTCGTATCTGACTCAATATATATATGTCACCTTCCCTTCTCTCTTTTCTCTCATCAGTTGCCTGGCCATGAAGCTAGCGCACCACATACTTGTGTGGAGACCATAGCGCATGGTGCCCCAACCAAACATGTCATAGCTAGATATATATAGTTACACTTTCACATACAAAAAAAATGAATTACACATATGTCGCTGGTCATGAGTTATGTAGGCTTGGGAGGCATCAAGAATTCTTGTCGGGGAGCTGTGTCGGGACAAGGCAGTCAATCCTCTATGGCATGTTCGGCACCTTCATCTAGAAATAGGTCATCGATGCTTTAATGGTGTGTCGAGAAGGTTGTCTGGGCAGAACTATATACACTGATACACCCCCTGTTGCATGCCATGTAATCATTCATTTTCCTTCCTGCCACCCTGCTTGTTGGGATTGTAGTGTGAAAGCTCGGGTGGCTTATATCCCTCCATCCCATAATATAAGATGTTATTACATCCAATATAAATGGACTAAAAGAGATCAATAGGGCAATATGGATGAATAAACCAAAAAAAGGAGAGAAAATCCTATCTCATGCACGCATCCACAAATTCACACACAAAAAAGGGAACATCGTTTGGGATCACTGATCCACAATTCTATCAAAAGAGTAGTCCATATTACAAACCCTACGGTGTTCCATGGTCACTCGTCGTCAATCTTCATGCAACTATGTATGGCACCCATGGAAACACATAAATGATACCATGGCCAACTCCGCGGGCTATTTCCCCCTTGTTGGGGAGCTTAGCCGAGACGACGCTCGATGCCCTGTGGCATACCCAGAACTTTTACCTCTAGCTAGACGCCAACACGTGCATTGCTAGATTTGCTTTTAAAGGTATATAGGCCAATACACCCGATTGTCCGGCATGGCTAGGTTGTCCAAAAAGACCATCAAGGATAACTGTGAGAGACATCCTCCACCTGATTCTGCACTCGGGTTGGGTTAGCAGGGCCAATCAAGTATTGTGAGAATGTGATTATAGCAGCAGCAGTGTGGCAGTAGCCAAGCCATCATCCACCTTCTGGTCAAGTAAGGTCTTTATTCAGTGTGTATAGCATCAAGATATTTCAAAACCTTTCAATTCAAATGGACAAACCCACAAATTTACTACACAATGGTACAAACTTTATCCATTTGTGCATCATCATCAGCATCAAGGCAATAGCAGAAATGTTCACCTTTGTATTATTGATTATGAACAATAAGTTCACTCTAATCTGTCATAGTCTAGGTGGTTAGGATACGCAGCTCTCACCCGAGAGACCTGGGTTCATGTCCCGGCAAAGGAATCTTTTTATTATTATTTTTTCTGCATTTTCCATCCACTGGGGCCCCTTTGCAATGCATGTACATCCATGGACTTTTTCACACAAGATCAACAGACTCAAGGAACACACGTGAATCACAAATTTACAGCATATATATAGAGAGTTCATTTTATTTGCAGCATCAAGACAATACTGAAAACCAGTCTCCACGGTTGGATTCATCCAGATGAACAATGACCAAACCCGCAATAGTTATGATACAACAGTACAAACTTTATTCATCTTTAACATCAAGTCAATACCGAAATGGTTCATCCAAACGAACAAATGAGGAAACCCGACCATGAAAAGGTCACGCCGGGCAATATCTTTGACCGCATTGTTTGGTAGCCAAAGTTTGTTGGACATGAAAGCTCAGTATACCATACTCCAAGGAGTAGAGAACCAACATGCCAGCTTTCTCTGTACCCTCAAAAATGTCGAATCAACTAGTTCCAGTAAGGTAGAGGAGGAAATGCCCGTCTAAGGAAGCTTGCTCTGAGGATGACAGAGAGACAGCCGTTCAAGGAGCCTGAAATCAGGCCGGTTTCTCTCTGTATGCAGTTCCCAGATGAGAATCGGCTCATTTCGACGCGGTGACATTCACTCGGAAAGCATAAGGCGGTCAAATAGAACCAAGTAGCTCTACTCAGGCACGCTCTCTAGAGGAAACCTAGCTCGGCGCCACAAATGTGTGGGATTGCACTCTGCAAAAAGATTCAACTTGGAGCATCGAGAGAAATGTGTTAT
>NC_041385.1:1196312-1197167 GCF_002162155.2 Triticum dicoccoides | reverse complement strand
ATAAGGTGACAGTTCAAAAAATGTGTCAGCAGATGGTGTTAAAACTATTGGCGTTGGACTTACATGCACTAGTGTTGGCTCCCCAACTGAAGAGCTAGCTAGTCTAGTCACGTTCCACATAACTGACTGAGCATGGTAGCATAGCTTGTATCTCATGACAGAGGCTACTCATCATGTGCAGCAAAAGGCATCCGAAGAGGAGCTACCAGGCTGAAGGAATTTCAAAAAAACACTACGTTACATTTTGACAGAAAGCACCACATCTTGTGTAATCTTTTTACAAAAAACATTGATCAGCGGATCTTGCTCGTTAAAATGCATTTCTGACAGATGGGTCCCACTTTGCACTTACGTGGCAACGTTTTACCAAAAACAGTGCTAGATGGGTAAAATAGCGAAAACACCCCCAACTTTTCCCTTCTGCCACCCAGGCCGTTCCCCTGTCCAGCCACCACAGTCTGCCGCCGCCGCGCTCCCGCCCCTGCCTGGCTGGCCGCGCCCGCTGCCCCGCACTCCCTGCCACCCTCAAGCACCGGCCGCACGCCACCGCTCGGGATCCCACCACCGCCGCTCGCCGCCGATCGTTGCTCCGGCTGGAGCTTCGCCTTGCCCACATGAGCGGGCCACTCCAAAGGAGTTGCCGAGCACATGGCGTCGATGGATCCCTCCCATGGCGCCTCTACAGAGCAAGCCGCCGTGGCATCTTCGGTCGTCAGTGGCCACGCCGATAGACTGTCTCGAGCAGCGCTGCGACCTTCCTCGGATGCAGGAGAGCGCCACCGTCCCGCCCCCCATCTCCGTCAGCCTCGGCCAGCCACTCCACTGCCCTCCCCGTCACTAGCTAAAAGACGAATA
>NC_041385.1:1195674-1196242 GCF_002162155.2 Triticum dicoccoides | reverse complement strand
AGAGAGAGAGAGGAACATACACATCAGGAGGGGTGTATGTATAAAATTCTAGGGACTACTTTGTAGTTTTAGATTAGGACTGAACACACACAACTTTCTCTCTGTAATTTTAGATTAGGACCGAACATGCACGAAAAGTTATGCCACATAGGCAAAAAAGGGTCCCGTCTGTCATGTCGAGCAATATCTATAACCGCGTTGTTTCGCAGCCTAAGTTTGTTCGACATGAAAGCTCAGTATACCATACTCCCAGGAGTAGAGAACCAACATGCCAACTTTCTCTATACCCTCAAAAATGTCAAATCGGCTAGTTCCTGTAAGTTAGTAGGAGGAGCCAGCCATCCCAGGAAGCTTGCTCTGAGGATGACAGAGAAAGCCGAGCTAGGAGTCTGAAATCAGGTCAGCTTCTCTCTTTATGTAGTTCCCAGGTGAGAATCAGCTCATTTCGACGCGGTCAAAGAGAACCAAGAAGCTCTGCTCAGGCACGTTGTACAGGAAACCAAGCTTGGCACCTCCAATGTGTGGGGTTGCACTGCGCAAAATGAATCGGCGTGGAGCGTCAAGAGCA
>NC_041385.1:1193019-1195484 GCF_002162155.2 Triticum dicoccoides | reverse complement strand
CATAAGGCAACAATTCAAAACTGTGTCAAAGGTGTTAACCTGTTTGCGTTGGACTTGCATGCGTGTTGGCTCCCCAACTCAAGATCTACGTTCCACATAACTAACTGGGCAGGGTAGTGTAGCTTATATCTCATGCCAGAGGCTGCTCATCATGTGCAGCAAAAGTTGTCCGGAGAGGAGCTGCCATGCAGAAGGAATTTCAGAGGAGATAGATGTTCTGATGTGTGCATGGACAATGGTAATAAATGTTTAAAATGTGTGGGTTTCTGCAATCACTCGATACAAATTCAACACCAAGGTTACAGAATTTAACAAAATATCAGTATTTCTGGTGGGTACGGTAATATTTTAACCCTCAATTCAAACCAGATTCAAACTAATTCAAGAAAATTTTAATTACATCAAAATTGGTTAAATTAAAGTGAATTATGATAGTTCAAAATGTGAAGAAAAAAAACTGAAATTATGCATATTTCAGTGAGGACCAAATAATTTCTATTTGTGAAATTGAAACCTTGCTCAACACTACCCGCCACAATAAGTTCTTGGTCCTCTTGGAAGGACATACCAATACTCGAGAGTCGCGACCACTTCATCTCTCCCCTCCATGCATGCTCTAAGGTCAGTTGCACAGTGTGTAGGTGTGTCAAAAATAATGAGAGCTATAATTGCCCAGAAGTTTTTTCCCTGTTCTCACGATGAAGATCACACTAGTGTCTGACTCAATATACATATGTCACCTTCACTTCTCTCTTTTTTCTCATCAGATGCCAAGCCATGAAGCTAGCAAACCACATACCTGTGTGGAGACCTTAGTGCATGGTGCCCCAGCCAAACATGTCATAGATATATGTATAGTTGCAATTTCACATACAGAAGAAAAATGGATTACACATATGTTGCTGCTCATGAGTAATTTAGGTTTGGGAGGCATCAAGAGTTCTCACCGGGGACCTGTGTCGGGATGAGGAGATCAATGCTCTATGGCGATCAATGATCTATAGCTGTGTCAGGAAGGTTGTTTAACCAGAACTATATGCACTGATACACCCCATGTTGCATGTGGTGTAATCATTCATTTTCCTTCCTGCCACTCTAGCTTGTTTGTATTTTAGTGCGAAAGTTCAGGTGGCTTGTAGAAGAGATCAACAGGGCAACTTGGATAGACAAAAAAGGAGAGAAAATCATATCTGGTGCATGCATCCACGGCTTCACACACAAAGAAGGGAACGTCAGTTGGGATCACTGATGCACAATTCTGTCAAAAGAGGAGTCCATATTACAACCCTCAGTTGTCACCAAAGTCAATGAACAATCCTGAATTTTAAAACCGTCTAAATTTCAACCGCTAACTATCAGAACCGAGCAAGATTCAACCCTCGGCCCACAAGAACTTCAAATTGACCCTCCACCTTCATTCTCTCTTCACTTGCTCTAAGATTACATGCAAAGTTGTAGGTGCAGCACATCAAAAGACAATAATGAGACATAAAGATTAAAAAACCGCTCACTCCTACAGTTCCATATAAGCATCAAGATCAGACTTCAATCGTGCTCCATATTTATCACAACTATTTCTCTACCATCTCCTTAGGACCCTGAGAAGCTAGCACATGCTATACTTGTGAGGAGAGTTGGGGATGCACCAAGCGTGTTGTAGACTTGGTAGACTTGTGAGGATTGCATTAGAATCCACAAAAATTAAGTCAATGACACAAGTTAATCACGAGTCACAACAACCTGCCTCAAAGTCAAAAGATAATATGTACGATTTGGAGACATGCAGAATTGCATGTTGCATTGATCCCAGTTTATATGATAAGTGTTGGGGCGAGGGATTGAAAACGAGCCAACGTGGTTCGGTTAGTTTTTAATAGAACTCACCCGGTGACTTTACTCCACAAATCTCACCTAAACCAAGAGTTCGCTTGTCTAGTCATGTTCCACAAAATTGGCCGAGGAGGGTAGCTTGTCTTGGACTTCAAGCGCAAGGATGCTCGCATGCTCGTCATAACCCATGGCAAAAGAAGAGTACGATTGGTTCGTGATGTGAATATGGAGCTCACACCAAGTCGGCAACATGCAATCTCAGGCCCCTAAAATTGGACGCACGAGTTGGCGAAGACAACAACCAAACATGCCCGACATTCAGAGGAGTTAGCAGGCAAAACAAAACTCAAAGGAAGTAGCAGTTGTTTTGATGCATACATGCACAAATATTGTAAGATTTATTTTTTCATCCGAAGAGGGGTGGTCCTCTGCACCATGGTGATGCACACGAGCCACAAAATTGAACTAATGATCCACAATCTCAATTCATCAACTATTTTTTTCTTGGCTTCAAAGTCAATGTATAGTCAAGGAATGAGGGCATGTAGTAATCACTTTGTCATCGATTAAGTTTGTGGGTTTGTTCAATTATTTGCTACAAACACAACACTAGCCACTACCATAAGTTCTCGGCC
>NC_041385.1:1176991-1192756 GCF_002162155.2 Triticum dicoccoides | reverse complement strand
CTTCTCACATGCTCTAAGAATACTTGGAAAGTGGATAGGTGTTCCGCAGCGGGATAAAGTAATGAGAGCTATAATTGTGCATGAGTTTATTTTTCTCACAAGCAAGAACATATCTGACTCAATATATATCCCGCTTGCTTCTCTTGTTTCTCCCATTAGAACCCTACGAAGCAAGCACAATAATACACGTGTGGAGACCTTAGCTTATGGCGTGCTGGCCAATGATGTCGTAAGTATATATAGTTGCACTTCCATACAATGATACAAACAGAAAAAAAGTTGACACACATGTTATTGGTCATGGGCCATGTAGGCTTTGGAGGCATCAAGAATTTCAGGTTGCACGCTCATGCAACCGACAAAGGCTGAAGAAAGGTTGTTGGTGGTGCGGGTGCTGTGAATGTTGCGACCATCGCCCACCCTACCGTGTTCCATTGTCACTCACCGTCAACCTTAATGCTACCATGTATGCCACCCATGGAAGCACATAAATGATACCGTGGGCCAACTTGGCAAGCTATTGCCCCCTTGTTGGGGAGCTGAGCCAAGATGGCGGTCGATGCTCTGTGACATACCATCCTTCACTTCTAGCTAGACGGCAAGGCATGCATTACTAGATTTTTGTTCTAAAGGTATATATATTGATACTGCCGGTTGTCTGGCATGGCTCGGTTGTCATGAAGACCGTCAAGGATGACTGGATGACATCATTGTATGCCTTGACTAGAAAAACGGAGTTGTGCTCCTGATTATATGACAGTTCTCCCGCAAAAAAAGGATTATATGACAATTGACCGTTGACATGTAAGTTCTTTAAGGTGTGTGGGTAGATTTATTTTCTTTTGTATCAGTAGAAGCGCCAAGATTTCCATAGTGATTAACAGATTTCAGTATAGCAACAGGAAGTGCAGACTGAGCCTAAGGTGTTATGGTTGGCATCACAGTGAACTGTCACAATTTCATTTGACTAACTAGTTTGTCATTGTTAATAGCACACAAACTCTGTCGTAGTCTAGGTGGTTAGGATACTTGGCTCTCATTGGAGAGACCCGGGCTAAAGGTCCCGGCGACATAATTTTTCAGTTTTTTTTGCCATCCTCTTTTAGGTGTTTCACTGGTTACTGGGCCATACTGTCATTATCATGGCCTTTTCCACAAAAATAAGATATTTTTGTTGTTTTACTAGTTACCGGGCCCCACGGAATAAGTATGTTTCGCACCATTTCATTCGAACGAACGGATGAAGAAACCCACCTCGCCAATCACTATAACCGCGGCGTTGTACCGTATCACATGACAGCTCAATTTAGGATACAATTGTTTTTTTTTATAAAAGAGAGCAGTCTCTCCGAATTCCATTAATAGAAATCACCAGGTCTCACTACAGAGAAAGATAAAAAGGAGGAACTCCCCAGCATGATACTCCACTCCCCTACGAAACACTTCACTGCCAAATTGAGGAGGAAGGAGAAGCCATCCCTTCTCCTCCCCGAAAACCCCAAGGCAAGGAAGAAACCAACGGGAGTGGTCCGAGGCCTGAATTTCAGGAAAATCCAGCCCCAGAGCGTTACCAACTCTGTTATAAGAATAGAGGCTACATAGAAACTACAGTTTAGCATAAGTATATTACAGAACCAACCCACTGAGTCTAAAAACGGTAGAATGAAGCATTAGGATACAATTGTATCGGCTTTATTTTATTTGGTAGCATCAAGGCAGTACCAAAAACTGGTTTCATCCAAACGAACAAATGAAAGAAACCCGCGAAAAAGGTCTCGCCCGACATACCTATAACCGTGTCGCTTGTTTGACATCCTAAGTTTTGTTTTGTTGTATCACGTCACATGACAGTTCAATATACCAGCAATATTCCCAGGAAGCAGAATGCCATGTTTCTCTGTACCCTTGAAAATGCCGAACCGATTGGATCCTGTGAGGAGTCAGAGCCGTCTCCGGGAAGCTCACTCTGAGGATGAGGATGACGGAGAAAACTGCGCAGAACCTACTTTTGGCCGCCCGAAATCGGGCCAGTTTGTCTCTCCATGGAATTGCCATGTCAGAACCAGCTCATCTCGGCGACATCACATTCACTCGGGAAGCGTAAGGCAGCCAAAGAGAACCAGGAAGCTCTGCTCAGGCACGTTGTACAGGAAACCGAGCTATGTGCCACCAATGTGTGGGATTGCACACTGCAAAAAAGAATCGATGTCAGACGTCAGGGGCAATGTCACTAAAGAGTTCATAGGAAAATCATCAGTGTGGGCTGCGGCATCCACGGCTTCGAGAGAAAAGTAAAACGCAGTGAAATTTTGCACTTCTCTTTTCCTTCCTACTATGCAAATTGGACTTTTTTATAACAGTTCACCAGATAGACATCTGGGGTACTTGGAGAACTATTTTTTTAGCGATGCAAAACACACCATAGAGGTGTTAGTCTGAGCTTACATCCAGTCAAAATTGCGTCAGCGAAAGGTGTTAAACTGTTTGCGTGCATGCACTAGTGCTCGCTCCCCAACTCAAGACCTTGCTTCCACATAACTGACTGAGGGGAGCAGAGGGTAGCGTTGCTTGTATCTTATGCCAGAGGCCGCTAATCATGTGCGGCAGAAGACATTCGGAGAGGAGCAGCCAGGCAGAAGGAATTTCAAAGGAGATATATAGTTGTTCTGATGTGTACATCAACAATGGTAATTAATCAACAATTAAAATTTGCGGGTTTGTACAATCACTCGATACAAACTCAACACCAAGGTTACAAAATTCAACAAAGTATCAGTATTTTCGGTAGGTACCGTAATATTTTAACGCTCAAATTCGAGTCAGATTCAAACTATTTCCAAGAAAAAGTATAATTACATCAAAATTGGTTAAAATAAAGTGAATTTTGATATATCAAAGTCTGCAGAAAAAAACTGAAATTTTGCATATTTCAGTGAGGACCAAAAAATTCTGCTTGTGAAATTAAAACCTTGCTCACCACTACCTGCCATAGTATGTTCTTGGTCCGTTGCAAGGACATACCAATACTAGGGAGTCGCAAACACTTCATCTCTCGCCTCCTCAGATGCTCAAAGGTTAGTTGCAGTGTGTAGGTGTGCCAAAAATAATGAGAGCTATATAATTGCCCGGAAGCTTTTTATTTTTCTTTATCACGATGAAGATCACACTCATATCTGACTCAATATATATATGTGTCACCTTCGTTTCTCTCTTTTCTCTCATCATATGCCTAGCCATGAAGCTAGCACACCACATACCTGTGTGGAGACCTTAGCGCATGGTGCCCCAGCCAAACAGATGTCGCTGGTCATGAGTAATGTAGGCTTGGGACGCATCAAGAATTCTTGTCAGGGAGATATGTTGGGATGAGGCGATCAGTGCTCTATGGCCTTTCCGGTATCTCTGTCTCCAAGTAGACAACGACGCAATGGTTTGCGGTGGAAAAATTACTACATGCCTTCATTCCATGACTATGCATGTCTCAAAGGTTTGCTTTTTTAGATGCCACACAGGAAAAGCAAGAAAATGTATGCCATTTTTGTTAGGAAATGTCCGATATTGCTTGAAATAGACGCATCATGCAATTTTTATTATGATTTTATTAGATCTTTTTCATGTAGTAAATTATTTTTATTGGGCTTCGGGTCATGCTGATCTCCACCTATGTCTGGTATGATGCAACACCTGAAAGCAAATTTGGTGAAGAAGAATGAAGTGGAAGCAATGAATAATTAGTTGTGTGACATGGAGAAAGAGATGCGTGCGTATACCTCACAATGGTGAGAAAAAAAATTGTATCCGGCTCAGCCATTCTACATGTTGGGGGGAGGGGGACATGAGAAGGAAAATTGTGACGTGACATGCCATGTGTACCTGTTGACAAACAGACACCTGCCCACATGGTAGATCGCTGAATAGAGTTATAATTGTCAGAATACTCACTAAATGGGTTAATCCGAATGAGAATTTGATAAATGGATTAAAAAAAATTAAATTCACTCTTCCATCAGTCGTGCAACTATAATACAAGGATGGCTTGTTTGCGCCATGACTTGCCAAACTTGGCTTCCAATATACCTCCATTGCACTCACTCGAAATTTTGGTTTCGCGAACCTATTTCACATCAATTTCCTGTCACAGAACGACATGGCTTACCGTTTTAAGGATGTCACGAAAGGATATCTAGGGCCCTAACTGGCTTATGACAAGGAACGGTGCGAATTAAAGGGTTATTCAATATAGAAAAAAGTCCATTTTACTACCCTGAATAAAATGGGTGGTTCACTTTACCCCCTACTCTATTTTTCTGCTTCTTTTACCCCGGGTATTTAAACAAAAACTATCACATTTCATGGAAACGTACCCAGAAACTATCACTTTACGATTTTGTGCGGAAAACTACCACTTTTCACCTAATTAGTAGCAAAAAAAATACCAAGTCGTGGAACCGCCCGCTTCACCGCGGTTAATCACGTTTCTGCCAGGCCGGGCCCATAGTTCAGGCGCCAGCGTGGCCAACAGGTGCAGCCGCGGAAACCGCTCGCCGCTGGAGCCACCGCCCTTGGCCGCGGGTGCCGCCCGCCGCCCTTCGCCCCTGGAGCCGCCGCCGCTGCCCTTCGCCGCCGGAGCCGCCCGCCCCGCGCCCTTCGCCGCCGGAGCTGCCCCGCCTCCCGCGACGCCTCGAGGAGTCACCTGCTCGGTGGGGGTGGAATCCGCAGCCGCTACTCCTCGCCGCTCCCCGCATGGAGCGCCCAGACGGCGCCGCGGACGCCGACAAGCACAAACGGGTCCATGGCGACCGGGCGGCGGCTTGGAGCCTCCCTGCGGCGTGACCTGCAGGCACGGCGAGCGACCAGGCGGCGGCCTGGGGCCTGCCCGTGGCGGATCTTGGCCGGCAGTGCTCCGGCGGCGCGGCCGCTAACGGTCAATGCTTACGTGTGGGCCAACCCTGTCATAATCGAGTTTAAACAAGTCGAATCGGCCACTTTTCATACATGGTAGTTTTTAGTCAAAGATTAGTGAAAAAGTGGTAGTTTTCCGCACAAATTTGTAAAGTGGTAGTTTGTAGACACGGTTCCACGAATTGTGGTAGTTTTTTGTCTCCTTTACCCCCAAAAAAACCCAAACCAGGCAAAACACCCCCTGGCTAGATTTTCTCCACCCGCTGCTGATGTGGCACTAGTCAACGGCGGTTTTGATCTAGGTGGGGCCCCCTTGTCAGGTCTCTCTCTCTCCCTCTCTCTCTCTCTCTCTCTAGCTGCCACTGCACCCGCCGGCGAGCAGAGCAGGGCCAGGCGGGGTTGGCAGGAGGCGGTGGCGCGCGGGGTCGAGGCAGTGGTGGCAACCATCGGCGGTGGGTACTCGGGGCGGGCTCGCGCGGTGGCAGATGGCGTGGCCGGCGATGTCGGCGAGGGGCAGGGCGATCCGCGATAGCGTGGGACGAGGCTCCTATGGCAGGACGCCGGCGTGATGGCGGGGAGAGGGTGGCGGCTCCTGGTGATGCGGTGATGGAAGTGGGGTGTGGGTGACTCGGGCGCGGCAGCGGGATGACGTGGCCGGCAGGGTCGGCGAGAGGCGGCGATGCTGGGACGGGGCGATCCACGACTGGCGCTGGATGCGGCTCCTCTGGCAGGGCGCCGGCGCGATGACGGGGAGAGGGTGGCGGCTCCTGGGCCCGGATCGGCCCGGGGCGAGCTCCTTCGGTCGGCGGCGAATCCGACCTAGAGAGAGAGGCGAGAGAAACCTGACAAGGGGGCCCCACCTAGGTTAAAACCGCCGTTGACTAGTGCCACATCAGCAGCGGGTGGAGAAAAACCAGCCATGGGGTGTTTTGTCCGGTTTGGGTTTGTTTAGGGGTAAAAGAAGCTAAAAAATAGATCAGGGGGTAAAGTGAACCACCCACTTTATTCAGGATAGTAAAATGGATTTTTTTTTCTTCAATATAATCGAGAATATGCACAAAAATATATGGAAAAAATTATAATGTTTGGCTTCTTAAAAAATTGTGTCTTATATTTTAAAGTCAATGAAATTGAAAGGCCCCTCTGACAACAAAACTAAAAGGGATTTGGCGCATATGGAGTATCAAGTAGCTTGTCATGTGACTGTCATGCATGATGTGCCACTAATCCTTAGCAACTGCCTCAAATTTACGGTACCATGCCTCGAACAGAAAGGACCCATTGCATTATTAATTCCCTGCTCACTGGCTCTAAGATTACATGCAAAGTGGTAGGTGCACCATAGCGAGAGAATAATGAGAGGTAAAGATCAATAAACCACTCCTCCCACAGTTTTATATAAAGTCTCTGATGCAACACATCAAGATTACACTCCAACTGTGCTTGTTATCCACCACAACCTTCTATGCCATCTCTTTAGGACCCTCGGAATCTAGAATATATCCACCACAGCTCAAGATGCACTAAGTATGACGAAGAATCGTAGACATGCGAATGCATTAGCATCCACACAAGTTAAGTCGATGACACAAATTAAGCATGACAGGCCGATGAAAATCATGGATAGTACGTAGGATTGGGAGACATTGAGAGTTGCAAGATGCATTGACTGTAGATCATATGTTGTACTAACAGAGTGTTGGGAGCTCATGATTGGAAATGAGCCAACGAGGTTCAGTCAGGCTTTGCAGGAAAGCACCCAGTGACCTGGCTCTCCCAACCCAAGAGCTTGCTATCCTAATCATATTCCGCAAAATTAACTGGGTAGGCTAGCTTAAATTTATCATTGAGTAAGATGCATCATAAGTCCTAAACTATAGGAGATGTGTAAGTTTAGTCCTGTAATTTTAAAACTGCAGTTTTAGGTCTTTAAACTATTGAAGGTGGGTCAGTTTAGTTCTATAACTTCAAAACTGTTGTTTTGGGTCCCAAACAAAGTATGTTTGTTCATCAGCAGCACGTACAAGAAGCCTGGGCAGGGTTTGACAACTACTCCTTTCGTCCCATAATGTAAGACGTTTTTTGACACTACACTAGTGTCAGAAAACGTCTTACATTTTGAGATGGAGGGAGAATTTCCTTGGCAAGAAAATGCCTATCAAAATTGAAACAGAACACTCGTACAACACTAATACCAATGAAGGGTTTGTCGGTGGAGCCCGGGCAACTGCCCAAGGTAGCTGGGCGGTCGCTTCACTACTGATTGGGGGCTCACACCAAGTCAGCAACATGCAAACCCAGGCCCCTCAAATCGGACGCCGGAGATTGCTGCTTGGCGGAGGTGAATTGGCCAAGACAGTAACCAAACATGCTCAACATTTCGAGGAGTTAGCAGGCAAAACTAAACTCAAAGGAAATAGTTGTTTTGATGCATACGTACACAACATTGTAAGATTGATTTGGACATGGTGACGAATTTGGGCCATCAACTTAATCTCTACCATGATGACGCACAAGAACCATAAAATTGAACTAATGATCCACAATGTCAATTCATACTTTTTTTTTGTTCTTGGCTTTGATGTCAATGTATAGTCACGGAATGAGGGCATGTAGTAATCATTTGGCCATCATTAATTTTGTTGGTTTATTCAATTATTCGATACAAACTCAACTCTACCAACTACCATAAGATCTCAGTCCACCTGCAAGGACATACCAACGCTGAGAGGACACTACATTTCCCCCCTTCTCACATGCTCTAAGAATACTTACGAAGTGGATAGGTGTTCCTTAGCGCGAGAATGTAATGAGAGTAATAATTGTTCATGAGTTTCTTTTTCTCACAACCAAGATCACACTCATATCTGACTCGATATATACCCCACTTCTTCTCTCATTTCCCTCATTAGAACCCTACGAAGCAAGCACACAACAAACACCTGTGGAGACCTTAGCTTATGGCGTGCTAGCCAAACATGTCCTAGATATATACAGTTGCACTTTCATACAAACAGAAAAAAGATGACACACATAGCATTGGTTATGGGTCATGTAGGCTTTGGAGGCATCAAGAATTTCAGGGTTTACCCTAATGTAACCGACTAAGGCCAAAGAAAGGCATGCTTATGGTGCGATCATTGTCAACATTGCGACATGTGTGCACCATATCGTGTCCCACGGTCACTCGCCAACAACCTTAATGCAACTATGTATGACATCCATGGAAGCACATGAATGATACCTTGGCCAACTCCGTAGGACATTGACCCTTGTTGGGGAGCTAAGCCAAGACGGCGGTCGATGCTCTGTGGCATGCCCAGAACCTTCGCCTCCAGCTAGACGTCAACGCTTGATGTTGCTAGATTTTCTTCTAAAGCTATATAGATTGATGCACCCGGTTGTCCGGCATGGCTAGGTTGTCCACGAAGACCGTCAAGGATCACTGTATGACACCCTCCGCCTGATTCTGCACTCGGGTTGGGTTAGTAGGGCCAATCAAGTATTGCCAGCCGGCGAGTATAGCAGCAGCAGTGTGGCAGTAGCCAAGCCATCTTCCACCTTCTGGTCAAGTAAGCTGTGTGTGAAGGACGGAACTTTCAAAATGGAATCAGTTAGCAGCAGTGTTGCACTAGCTAATGTAATATGATATTCAATACTAGCCTGCTTGTAATTGTGTCCTTGTATACCTTCAAAAGAAAAATGGAGTTGTGTCCTTGTATGGCCTAAGAGCATCTCCAACACACGCGCGACCGCGCACTAAAAAACATTTACAACGCCGAAATAGCATTTTCGCGCGTGGGGGCTGGGTTGCTTTACTAGGCGCTGCAAATTTTAGCGCGCCGTTGCAGCGCAGTAGGCGCTACAAAATCCAGCGCGCGTGATCAACCAGCGCTAGGCACATATGAAACAGCACACATCAATTTGACAATAAGATGATCTCAAACATAACAAATATGCAAAATAATGAGTTAGGGCAACATGGCATAGTTCAAAATCACCTAAACCACAACCAAGTTCATGACAAATTAGTTCACACAAACGAATGAAACATCAACAATCATGCCTCATCTTCTTTATCCTCCTCTTCATCCGTTTCTTCCTCCTCTTCTTTCTCGTCTTTCTCATTGGAAACTCGGATGGTGTTGGCACTATCTCCAAAGGCATCATGCGAAGGCATGTGAGGCACACCGAAAGCCATGCGTCCACCCATGTCATCCGGAGGTGCTCCCATGCCTCCCATGTCACCCGGAGGTGCTACCATGCCTCCCATTGAGAGACCCAAAACTCATGCCTCTCATTATAGCTCCGAAGCCACTCATGCCTCCCGCGGGTGGTCCCATGCCACCCATGCCGGACATGGCGCTCATGGCTCCCATGCTTGTTCCCAAGCCTCCCATGGTAGCTCCCAAGCCTCCCATGGTCGTCAACCTTTTTTGGACCAAGAATTCATCACGGAAAAGGTTGATGAACTCCTTTTTCCTGGCATCGAGGTTAGATGTGTCTGTGAAGATCAAGTACTTCTCCCATTCCAATAATCTAGTTGCTCCTCTATGCCTAATTTCTTCAAATGCCACCTTCCTCTCCTCGGCCGCCACCCTCCTCTCCTCCGCCACCGACTCTTGGCTCCTTGCCAGCCTCCTATCCTCGTTTGCTTCCTTCCTTTCCTTCACAATAGCATCCATAACATTCTTTATCTCATCATCCACTCCCTTTTTCTTCTTATTTTCTCTTGCTTGTTTATCTCCATTTGGTCTTTTAGGCTTGGAGTAGGCAATCGAGTTTGGTGTTGGGCTCCTCTTGCCGCCATCACTTGATGCCTCCTCCTCATCATCATCATCCAAATCAATAGTTCTCTTGTGTTTCTTGCTCCCCTCTTCGACATCATCATGGGGCTTCCATTTTTCTTCATCCTTCAACACTCCGTAGCAACAGGGCAACCCAAATGTTGTCCTTCTCTTGACCTTGCCTTTCTTGGTCTTCTTCTCTTCTCCGTGAAACAAGTTTTGTGCAATATTGAGCTACAAACAAAAGAAAATTTACTACTTAAAACACAAAAGATGAAGCGTCAACATGGAACATAAAGAAATGTCACTTACCCTATCTCTATCATTAGTGCCACTTGGGCTCAACGTGTCAATCGACTTCATTGCCGCCACCCACTTTTGACAATCTTCGTTGATCGTCGACCACCGGGAGCGAAGAGATCTATCGGTGCGCTCAATACCACTCTTGTTGTGTGTATCAAAGAACTCCTTCATCTGAAACCAATATGTATCTCTAGATTGGTCCCCTCCAACGGTGGCATCCATAGACACGGTCAACCATGTATTGCATAGCAAGACGTCTTCCTAATTGTGTAGTTGCACACCCTTTTTTTTGGTGCATCGACGATACCCTCACCATCCTCATCCACTTCATACTAATGATCATCCTCATGCACTTCATTGGTTTGAGACCAATGAGAATTGTTGGAGCCAACACCCATAGTTGACATGTATGTGTCATCATTGAAACTACAAAGTATGATAAAGAAAAACTAATCAAGCTATCCATATGTATACAGCAAAAAGAAAAGAGGGAAAAAAAACCATACCTTGTAGGCATTTCATCAAACACCTTGTGCGCATCGGCCGCCGGCGCAACAAATTATGAGCTTTCCAGCGCTTCGGGCAGCGGACGCGCGGCCAGATGCGATGCAAGTTTCTTCTTCATGCGTCTAGGAGCGTCGTCCCCTTTCTTCTTCTTTTCGGTCGCCGCTGCCGCCGCATTCGGTCGCTTGGAGACAGAACCCCGTGGCTTCACGGCGGGCGGCAACGCCATTTCACCACCATGCGAGGTGGTTCGGGGCGCCATGAAAAGGCCGCGCGCAAGACCGGTGCTTGGAGGAGGAGGGGCGCCGGCGGCGAAGCCGAAGCTCAAGCCCGCACTAGGGTTTGCGGCGGCGACAACGGCGGGGGCGGGGTTGTGGGTATAGGGAGGGTTTGGGGGATGTCGGTGCGGGCTTCCATCTGTGCAATTTCATCGGCGACGGCGCCGGGCGTGGCGGGGCAGACGAAGAGGAAGAGGGTGGTAGTTGGTCTCGCGCACAAATATTCGTTGTCCAGCGCGCGGTAGCTGGCACACCAAATACACAGCGCGCTGAACCAACTTTACCCCGCGCGTGATTTTTGCGCGGCTGCTGGAGCGCTAGTTTCAGTCCCGCGCGCGTTAGAAAGTGTTTTTCTTTTCAGCGCGCGGCTAAATTGGCGCGTGTGTTGGAGATGCTCTAATGTGTTGTCGTGTTGAACTGAACTGTCACAACTTGCTGTCTAAGTAAATTATCATTCTAAATTTCTCACTAATCCGTGGTAGTCTAGGTGGTTAGGATACTCGGCTCTCACCCGAGAGACCCGGGTTCAAGTCCCGGCGACGGAACAAGTTTTTTCTTTTTTAGCTGCTGTTCCACTGCTTACTGGGCCCCACTTTTACACAGGCGAGATCAGAACGAAACCCGCAAAATCGGCATTCCATGAAACATTCCTATATAAACTTCATTCAGTTGCAGCATCAACATCATTTGCACCATTTCATTCCAAAGAACAAAAAGAAACCCACCGCGCGCGCCAGACACACATAACCGCGGCGTTTTGGAAGCCTCGGATTGGATCACATCACATGACAGCTTCAATTTAGGATACAATTGCATCAGCTTTATTTTTATTTTGTAGCATCATCAAGGCAATACCAAAAACTGGTTTCATCCAAACGAACAAATGAAAGAAACCCGCGAAAAAGGTCTCGCCCGACATATCTATAACCGCATCGCTTGTTTGACAACCTAAGTTTGTTATCTTGTATCACGTCACATGACATTTCAATATACCAGCCATATTCCCAGGAACCAAAATGCCATGTTTCTCTGTACCCTCGAAAATGCCTAACCGATTGGATCATGTGAGGAGCCAGCCATTGCATGAAGCTCGCTCTGGGGACAAGGATGGCGGAGAAAGCCGCGCGGAACCTACTTTTGGCCGCCTGAAATCAGGCCAGTTTGTCTCTCCATGGAATTCCCTCCCATGTGAGAACCAGTTTGTCTCGGCGAGATCTCGTTCACTCGGGAAGCGTAAGGCGGTCAAAGAGAACCAGGAAGCTCTGCTCGGGCACGCTGTACAAGAAACCGAGCTCTGCGCCACCAATGTGTGGGATTGCACTCTGCAAAAGGAATCCATGTGAGACGTCAACGGCAATGTCGCTAAAGAGTTCATGGCAAAATCATCAATGTGGGTGGATAACTTTATGACCCATTTGGAATACAAACTTCTGTCAGTTCAGAGATGAGCCCAAAGGTTTACAGCACAACTCTTAGATCAGATAACTGATATTCTCCGAGCTTATATTCTGCAAGCTCGGTTGCTAATCAGATAATTCAATACTCTAAAAGTTTCCAAAACTGGCACATTCTACACACAAACTTATACATCATGGCACTGCTTAATTATTTACGGAGTATTTCAGTAGCAGCGCTGCTGTGGGTGCAAAAGCAACAGTGTCGGATATTTTATTTTACCTTGCCATTGAGCACCAACAGCTCACCATCCACCCACCGCGGGTTTTTGAATCCAGGTTGCGCTATTCTCCCCTGACCTTTATAACTGGCAGTCTGAAAGAATTTAATAGATTTAGATTGAAAAATATATACAACAGATGCAACACGTATGCTGAGGAGCACTATGCTAATGTTCTTGGGCGTATATGAAATTTAAAGCTAAAGCAGATGAGTTTTGTTTGTCTGAATACAAACTGAATCAGCACAGAATACATGTCACATAGGCAAACATCCGAAACAGACGCATTATTTGTAATTAGGATAGTAAACAGGAATTACCACACCAAATTCTTCTGGGTATGCACCACGATTCTCAAGACGACTGCCCTTCGCAACCTTAGCACGGAACGTTACCTGAACCAAAATTTAAAAAGTTAAAACACAATGCCAGCTTGGTTTTGTAGAAGCATAAATAAAATATTTATGAAAGTATAAACCAAATGAAGAGCTGCAAACCTGTCCAGCAGGGACACTTAGATCACCAGTCAACTTAACCGCTTCGACATACTCGAAAAACTCCACGTCATCAGTACTATTCCAATGGCCAAACTTTCGACGGAGCTGTACAACTTCGGGGCCATATGGACTAAACGCTCCTACATAGAGACCTAAATGTACGCAAGGAATCCACCTGTCAGACTACAAAAGCAGCAAGCCATCAACTAAACTGAGCAAACTTTACCATTGAATGGATCTGAGCCATTAGAGTCCGTAACGATCCGATTGAAAATGGTATTCTCAGTCAGCTTGACTCGGGCCTTGCTCAGTGTAAGCTTTAAAAGCTCCTGGACTTCTTTATTTATCTGCAGCGAGGCCACCATTTATCAGTTAGCTTGATTACATGAATAGGAATATGGTCTACAGGACTGGTGGCAATGGAAAGTTATCACCATACATGGACCAAACTAGTCAAAGTTGGGATAGAATGGATCAAACTGCACATTTTTCTAAGTCACCACACCAAATATAATCTCTGATAGTACCACCATACATGGATCAAACAAGTCAAAATTAGGAGAGAAAGGATCAAACTGTACAGTATTCCGAGTATGGACTCGTTATCACAGCAAATAACCTCTGATAGCACCCCCGAACTATCGAAGAAGGAAAAATGTTGAGCACCAAATGGTACAACCAGAATTAACTAGTCTTTTTTTTCTTTTCCAAAACTGTCAAAATCCAAAGACCGCCAAAGTTTGCGGAGCCAGTGTCCAACAAATAGCTGGGCTTCCAAAAGTTTACCAGACTGACAAAGCTTCCCACCTGACCTTCTCAAGGGAAAAGCCCACTAATTTGTTTACACTAAAGCAGGAGGTATACACGATACTGAAAGCGGGAGATATAAACCATATCAAAGACTCTGTAGATGCTAAATAAGCACATCAAGTAAACAGAAAGTACAGACAAACAAGTACAGAATGACGGAAGTGCCCTTAATGCTTAAAAGCTTTTGTGTAGAAGGAATTATGAGATTTCACACAACCGGCAACATGTTAACTCAGTTCACTCTCTAAGCCACATACATGTACAGCTAAACTGCCACTCTTAGTCTTACCTTGGAGGAACTCTTGGTGGTACCCCATAACGCCTTTGCAACATCAGAGGGCATGAGCTCTGATGCTAATTTAGCAGCCATATCCGCGACTTTCTGTTTCGCAGCCTTTGTTTCACTCAGATCCCGATCAGAACCTTTTCCAGGAATGTAGAGTTCAAAGGAGTCCCTTTCCAGGTTATTTATTTCAGCGGGAACTCGAACATAAGATTTTGCTCCAGCCTCCTCTTTATTATGAACTACTCCGCTGATGAAAAGCTTTACTTCCGGCCCCTTGCTCTCGTCGTTCGAGTCTGAATCTCCATCAGAGACATCTTCCTCCTGGAATTCCTCGGTGCTAGGCTCTTCCAACGAACTCTCCGATGTGCTCTTCACATCATCTTGCACCAACTCTTCCGACGAATCCGCAACTAACTCAGCTTCCTCGGGCACCTCCACATTTATGACCTGAACTTTGAACTCGGGAATCCGGGACTTGAAAAAATTGAGAACACTTTTCAGCCCTTCGACGCCGCTTTCCTTGGTTCTTCCAGTATCCTGCGCTTTCTCCTCGACATCTTCATTTCCTTTTAATGTAGTATCTGTGTTTGCTTCCTTTGCAATGCCTTCGGATAAAGCACTGCTCTCCGGTGAACTCTCAATCTCTGCCTTAACTGGATCTTCTGTGGGTGTTGATGACACGGATGACGACGTAGTTGAAGCTCCTTTTGTGGGTCGCAGGTGTACCACCTGTCTAATTTTTTTGTAAATACAAATATCACATCTGGGCATAACAGAGATTGTTTATCTTAAACTGCCTAAAGATATATCAGTGCACCTTCATTGTATACGTCTCATCTTCGTCCCTGACGAGGAATATCTCAAATAATGGGCTCCCTGAAGATGCAGTGACCAATTGCCTAAAAGAAGGAAATACTCTTGGTTAGCAATATGCAGAGATTTGCTTGGTTGTGAGGTGATGAGTTACAAAATAATGAGAAGCGGACCTTGGGCTGTAGCTCTTGGCGACGTATCTCCCGACACCAGGGGTTATCCGCACAATCCTCCCAATCGAGTCATCGGTGTCCTTCGCATATCCCACCCACCAACCTACCTGCAAATGCAATTGGTTAGAATCGAACCAAAACCAAGCGTGCTGCAATTATGGCTAACTTTGAACAGCAGAGAAATTATCACAAGCAGAGGAATTATCACAGGCAGGAGCGAGCGATAAGGGGGCTCACCAAGCTGGTTCCGGCGAGCTTGGTCAGCCTGGAGGCGTCCTGGTAGCGCTGCTCCTCGATGGCGCTCTGCGAGGATGGATCACAACAACAGGTGAGGTGAGGGGAACAAACCCTAGGTAGGTAGCAGAAGATGGTGCGAATCCGGAGCCGGCGAGGGCGAGACGGGCGAATCGAGGAGACCTTGAGCTCGGCCATGACGCGGGAGACGGCGTCGTCGGCGGTGGCGTCGAGGAGGGCGCGCTTGAGGGCGGCGGCCTCGGCGAAGTCCTCGCCCTCCACGGCCTCCTCCAGCTGGAAGCGCAGCACGGAGGCGTAGCTCTCCGCCTGGTCCACCTCCGCGAAGTGCCGGCTCCAGCGGGTCCAGTCCCACGCCGACGGAGACGACGCCGCCGACGCAGCCGACGCCGTGGGGGAGGAGGAGGAGGCCGCGGTGCAGCGGCATGCCGTGGAGGAGGAGGCGCGGCGGGCGGGCACGTGAGCGGCGGAGGGGGGCGGGGGCG